>NW_026931886.1:0-50174 GCF_032062105.1 Saccostrea cuccullata
AAAGGTGTCAAGGAACTCCAGCATCCTTAAAATATTATCTTCAGAATTCTTATGTGTAGTCAGATTTTTTTTTTCAAAGTAACTTTGTACGTGAACAATCGGAAGAATTTAAAAATATTCTAGTTCGATTTTCTTGAAGATGAGTTTGTCTATAATATCAGAGAACAAAAAGTTTTTTTTAAATTTATTATGAGGAATTGTTGTATAAAGTGCTTTAAAGTAATATCATTTGATATATTTGATTCTGAATAGTGTTCTTATTTTAAAGTTTTAAAAAGTTCTTTAGAATTTTAACATTTGTTATGCATATTTCATAGCATTATTTCTGGAATATATTGTAACAGACCGAAAACCACCACCGATCACCACCGCCGTTTTTACTTTGTTGTAAAAAATGAAAATATCTGTAGGCAAATCAGTGTGTAAATAATGACCTAAAAATTTGTAAGTAAAAATTAGTCAGCATACGAATTAATGATAGGCTGTATTTGCTGACAAGGTCATCGTGAACCTAATCATACATTTCATGTTGGCTTTCCAATTCTTTTACTTCCCTATTTTTTTGAAAACGGAGGAATATGTGGTCTGCATATTGCCTTCTTACTTCTGGGGACTTTTCTGGACAGAATTTATTATAGAAAAGAAAATATTTATGATTCTTTCTGTACTTAGGACCCTTTTAAATGATAACATGATGTTTATATGTCCATTTTCAACTATATTAATATCACCTGAAGGATTCTGTCAAACTATGTTATAAGAGACAGAGTAAGAACATGTGCACTGTATTTGTTTTAGATGTTCAATATATAGGTACACTGTACTGTAAGGTTTGTTTCTAATTGAAAATGTTTAGGCAACAGTGGGAATATCTTTAGGGGGATTTGTAGACTTCCACTTGAAATGTATCGGAATAAAAAAACCCACTACATTGTTTTCTGCATTTAAAGAATCCAATTATGGTCTTCCTTACGCTTTTTCAAGAAGTCCGTTCTAAAATTTCAAGAGCACAAAATAAAGTTCAGTTCAAATTTGATGAAGACTTTATTGTTTATTAATGTAAGATAAAAGTGAATCAAATGAGACTGTCACTTCATGTATATTTGGCCTATTGTATGATCGATGTTCATGATTACGCCTACGTCTAGATGTATTGTTAAAATGTCTTATCACATTTATTCTGGCACTTTGTGGGCTTGAAAGATTACCAACATTATTAATGTGGTTGCTGCATCATACGGAAATGCAGTGCCTATAGTTTTCTAATACAGTACAAGTGTTCCTCTTATTGTCAAAGGAATGGAACTAATTTCTTTAAAATAAAATAAAATTGATGAAAAATGTGTCAAAACAATGAAACTGACTGCAGGTTTTTATTTTAAAAACTTTTTATGAACTGTTGGAATTGAATTACGTTTTTTTTTTCACAGAGCAGGGTTGGATTGTTCTCGGATTATACACCTCCGCTCTTTTTGTGAAATAAAACCCCTGAGAACCAGATATCTTAATGCAAGAAGAACATGCATTTCTCTCAATGTACTTTAAGCACATCACTAAATTACAAGAAAACTATAGCATATGTCTGTAGATAATTTGTGAAATAGGTACATGTATAAATGCACAGGGGCCAGTAACATGCTAAATTTAATTTACGTAATGACTATATATCTCTTTTTGTATGTATAGTCATTACGTAAATTCAAATTTAGCATGTTACTGGCCCCTGTGTATAAATGTGACGTTTTAAATCTCTTGTGTATAAAATGACATCATTCCTATACAAAAGCTGTATTGGATAACTTGATTCTTTCCTGAGTTTACGCCTTCATATGTCGATACAAAATGAAATAAAAGATGAAGGTGTTTTCACCATTGTAAGTGGCGCAGCAGTTATTACTTAGACATACATCTAATAGCATCACATTAATTAATTCAAAAATGTAAGCTGTAATAGATATCAAACGTGTTTGATTAATTATTTAAGGAACACTTTATGTGAAAAGTTACGTATTCATATCAATTGACCATGATAATAACCGTTAAGATACGGCACATTTTCATACAAAAAGTGTCATCACCTAATTAAATAAAGCAAATTAACAGAGATTTTCAATTAAAAAATTCTGTTTTTGTGATATTCTTATTGATGTCTTCATTTTCTATCACAGTAGTATGTCTCCCTATGATTTTTTCCAATACGATGGTAACCTATAATTCCCAATTATCTCTATTTGGTTTGATTGCAGCACACGAAGAAAGCATTTGACCACATTGACCAATCTCTACTGGACATTAAGCAGAACTCGTCCACAGCAATACAATTAATATTGCAGTAATTAACCTTATTTTCTTGGACACCTGCGAAGTTACCTAAGCATGATCGTGTGTTCTTGTAAACTTGGAGCGAGATTAACATAGACAGGTAAGAAAAAAAAATTTCTGGTGGAATTTTCCATTATTTTTATAATATTGGCAAAGTCATCTTTGACAACTGTTGCTGAGTAAATTAGTCGTCAATTTTTTCTGGAAAATGCAACAATTGATATTCTTTCCTATAGGGTAATTTTATTAGCTGAATTTGTGCGTGTTTACAATAAAATCTGCTTTGATAATATTCAAGTTTTTGTTGATTGAACTACATGTACATCATATTGAATTTTATCATTTTTTATAAAATAAATGTATTATAATTGTCTTTGTTCTAATATATAAAGTGATTACGCATAATATTTTTTTGTTATCAATAGGCATCTATTGTAAAAATTGCGTATTGTAAAGAATGAATTACATATAAAACAAGTGTTGTGTTATGTTGAACGTTTTGAATTTACCGGATGGGCAGTAAATACAAAATTTACATGAAAATGGTATTTTTCTAAAATGCATTCTTCCTTTGATAGAAGAGTTAGAGTCCTAAAACAAAAGGTATTTTGATAAATGGATATTGTAATTCAATTGCTGTTACATGTACTTAATGAGGTTTCTAGTATAACAACATTCTTTTTAGATCATTCTGCTTGCGCCGAATGATCTTTCCTAGCATTGGTTTTATAAATCCTGAAGTTTCATCTTGCGTCTAATGATCTGATTCTAGCCTTTGCTTAATAAAACCGTTCTTCAAAAAATCCCTTCTCCGTATTCGTCTTTGCAATTTTTTTTATGATTGCTAACCTCTATCAGTTTTATGCATAGTGCTAATAGGGATCGTTTTATAATCAATAGCAATTTTTTCCCCTTTTTATGGAAGACGTAGTAAGTCAAGTATAGTGGATATGTGCCTATTTTTAATCAGGAGTATTAAACTTGATTTGTGTTATCGGAAAAAAAAGTTTTTTGTTTACTGTGTAAACCAAAGACAAGCGAAGCAAAAATTCAGCAGCATGCGCTCGATTGTCGTAGTACGAGAGCAAACAAATACAATATCAATGAATAGGGTAATTCTTTTTTTCCCCTATTCTTCACAGCTGTAAAAAGAGAAAAAAGCTGTAAACTCAATTCTTGACTTAATTTCTTTTATTTAAATTAAAAATATTATACTAATTATGAACAATAAAAGTTATAAATGGAGACTATATATTTGCGTAACTCAAAATGATGAATACAATTTTTTATACCCCTTTTCTTTCCATGACTACGTAAATGGTGTTTTGTTTGCCTTGTTTGCTTCGAGCCTTTTGACATGACCATATTTTTGATGTGCAAATGTATTATAACGATTTGAACAAGGATAAAAGTGAAAGGATTTTCCTAATTGATGGGTGATTTTATTTGGATTTGCTCATAATAATCGGTGTTCATTCCGTTGCTTTTTGATGTCTTTGCTTGTTGGTTGCTTACAATCTTGTGATGATTTCCGGTTTTCAAAGAATATAACCCAACAAAGCAAAGAAAAACATCATTGATTAAGTTAACTGAATTTTTACATATGACGGTATATTTTTTTTTAATATATAATGTCGTGTTTATTTCCCCAAAAAGAAAAGTAAAATGGAGTTATGTATTAGGGTGCCACCAAACTTCAAAGACAAAATTTCTCGTAATTTGATATAGTGTAATTTTTAACTCTAATGCCCAAATCCTATCCGAATCACTAATTAATCCACTGTGCTAATTTATAAGACGTGGCTATACTTGATTTTGATAACTTTTAAAAATAATAAGTTCATAAAACAACACGGTTTACAAATTGATGTATACGTAAAACCTATGTGTTTCATATATGAATATTCACTTTTTGGAAATCGTCCTTTAAAAGCAGTTTGCAAGTACAAGTACATATATTTTATTATGGAGTGAAGAAAATAGGCTGAATAGAATATGTTTTTCTAAAAACTATTATTATCTACAAACTATTTTAACAGTATCTGAAATCACTTAAACGAAAAATATCAAAAGGCATTACTATTTCAATATATGTATGTGAATAGAAACAAAATAGGTTATACGGTGTATGTTTGTTGGAATAACATCTTTAATCTTTCAATCTATCATAAATGTGTTTTAATAATTTATTCTGGTTTTGTTTTGGCAAAACCATCACACAAAAGGTAGTTTTGGAAATTAAAGAATGAAAATTTATCACATCAATATCAAGAAATTTACTCTCTCGGAGATATAGAGATAACATACGGTAATGAAGCTCAAACTGTCATTCAAACAATACAAACTGAGATAGCAAACCACCTCTGAAAACCTCAGAGGTGCACTGGATCAGGTGCCACTAAGGATGAGTGTTCCTCTGTCAATTGGTTACAACCGCTGGTTGCTCTTTGTCATGATTCAAAAATCTGTAGACAATTCAGTGTAAAAATAAAATGACAATACGATTTTTTATAAATTGTTTTGGTGCAGATCTCAAAAATGAAACCAGTTCTCAATA
The DNA here is from genome assembly GCF_032062105.1 of Saccostrea cuccullata. Taxonomy (NCBI): domain Eukaryota; kingdom Metazoa; phylum Mollusca; class Bivalvia; order Ostreida; family Ostreidae; genus Saccostrea; species Saccostrea cuccullata. The sequence continues at coordinate 4,880 of NW_026931886.1, forward strand.
ATAACAGTTTTGCTAACTCAATATTGCAGTTCTCAAGTGCCTTTTTTATATAGTTTCCAATAGCGTTAAAAAAACTGGTTAATCATTTTAATATTTAACAAGACAAAATCTATGAATAAAAAAAAAGGCTTTTTAAATCCCAAGTTATATTTGAAAATGTAGAAAGTAATGTGTAATGCGTATTATATTTGTTTATTTGTCTGTTGTAATTAATGGGCCGGTGATTCGATGGGTTTGTTTTATTCTTTTTAACGAATTATATATCACATTTCAACAATTGTTTTTACTTTACAAACAATTTTCTTTGCACTGTCACAAATCCAAAGAAAAGGGATGACGTTTAAAACATATAAAAACTTTTATGAAAAATAATTTTTTAGAATTAAATGAAAGCAAACACCATGCTAAGAGTTAGGTTATTGGGACACAAAAATAATATATGAAATTTACTTAAGGAAATTAGGTGTTATCATATTTGTTTCATTTTTTGTAACACGCCCTTTAGCACGAATAAAATTCCTGTGATATGTTCTGTTTATATTGTTATTAATTTTTGTGTGCCTGCTGACTATATACGTAATATTATGAGAAAATAATATTAAATCTTTAAGTGTCCATCTTCATTAATATGTATGCAACTTTCTCTGTGCCCACTCATGTCCCAAATACAGTTATCTTTATATATGCAATTATATGCAATGTTTATACGATATCTCTGGGTATTACTTTATATTTGCATAAAAATATGCGATATTCATTTTCCTTATTGAATGGAGAGTATTCGCTGTTGTACAATGTTTACAATCATTCCATAGTTCCTTATTTTATAAGCACTTACAATGTGTTTTCATCCTCATGTGAATTATGATCCTGCCACTTGACTTGTATTCAAGAGAATAATCAAAGAAATGGCGAATTTGTAATATATAAAAAAGAAATAACTACGTCATAAAAACCAGAATATCCGAGAATTGTTATGGAACCAAATATTTTACACAGTGATATAGATTTACAAATGACAATGATATTTGTACAGATCTCTTTTAAGGTAAACTTAATTCTAGGTCTTGGTAATCTTGATAAATGTATATGGATTTTCATTGGTTCCCTTCGGTTTATAAAAATTGTATCTTTTTTGAAACCTGTAAATTCATTATGAACCTTACACACGTTAAATGAATGTCAAGAGCAATTTTTGGAGTTCAACAAATTTTCAGACGAAAATGTAAAATTCAGACTCATTTAAATCTCAATAATTAACATAGACTGTTTGTGACCATTTAGATTACAGCTTCTGTTGCAAGGTCAGTTACTTATAATTTTCTATTTTATTACATCTTTATTGATCAGTTCAATCGTTAGAATTAAAAGTTATGATATCTCGAGGTTAAGCATTCTATGTAACACGATTAATCTTAGCACTGAGAGTACTAAGAGGCACACACATGTCACTTCGGTCTCTTACAGATTAACATGTTAAGCCGCCTTTTGTTAATCATATTATGTACGTTTGCAGAATACATAACAGTTCCTATAATGTCCCTCGATAGAGTAGTATTTCATTCAGAGTATCTTGATCGTCACAATGACGACAAGTCTTTGGTCTTCAGCCATTAATGATAATCAGTTTGGCTGCCGCGGGAAGATTTGGGTCGCAGCGGAGCAGATCTCTTTACAATTACAGGATACGACTGTTGTTTATAGGGTTTCGTCTTACATTTGACTGGATTCTCTTTTCGATACTTTGATATATACCCATTTTTTCCTTACATTCACTGGGTCTGGATATTTTCTCCGTCACGGAAATGTCGTATTTCACAAGGAGAAAAGCTTAATGCACTCATTTGGGAAGCTCTTCAATGCATGTCATTCTATTTTCTCTTGACGTTCCGAATCCTTTTATTATACTTTTTTCATTTCTTTTTTTTTCATTTTATGAATAAAAGGAAGTCTTTGGAGTATAATTGGAACTCAGCAAAGTCTAAAATTAAAACGTCTAAACTAACTATTCAATAAAAAATACACAAATAAATAAAAAAAAAATGACAAGGACAATTCATTTTTCTTAGAAAAATCCACAGTGATGTATTAAGGATACATGTCTTAATCTTGTAACTAAATTTTTCACTCATGACTTGCTGAAATTTTTTAATAAATGTTTTATTGTGTAGCTTTAAACTTTTCAGGATGAGATAACTAAAAAGGATGAACTAGCTGATGAATTGGACTCCTATCTACTTTTTTGACGGAAAGAAGGGATTCACATTTTACAGTAGATCTTGTTCGACGAAGTTAAAAACATTAGAAAAAGTGTAAGTATATATTTAAATTTGTTCCTGTTTATGCTTGGCTCAACAGAGACATTTTTGTAGTTTATTTTATTTTGACTAGCTTAATGTATTTTGCTTTTAACGAACTATGTTTATTTTATGCTTTGTCTTGAAATAATACTTTGAACTTTTTCAACTCCAAAAAGTTTTCCATGTATAAATCAGTGCCATGCACGATGGAAGATAAAGACGAAAATTTCCGATTGTCTTTCGCGTCTTTTCCGCCCTGCTTTGTTGTGTGCCTTAATTAATGAATGTCTACAGTTCGTAAATGTGTTAATGTGCAGCAATCAGCAGTTTTATTCCATCTTCACGCTAGTATTTAAGTAGTCGGTGTCATGCAATCACTCTTGTTTTGCTTCATTAAGAGATGTTTTATGGTGGCCCTGCAATTGGTCTTTTACTACCGTTTTCTCGTAACTTCTAAACGTGTTTCAGAATATCAGGATGATAGGTTTCTCATCAAAGCATACGTTTTACTATGGAATTCTTTATAGGTCGTCTTTGATACAAAACCTGAAACTACATGAAAGTCAGTTTGATGTATATATGATTGATTTTTTTTTTCAATTAAAGCTCTTCTTTCCCACGAGTAAAAATAAAAATAAAATTTCAAGGTTAAACTTAAGGCATACTTTTTTTTATTTTTGTTTTAAAAAGTCATATTTTGTTCTAGTTAACCAATATTTCAATTCATTTCAGCGTCAACATTTAGTGGCAAATGCATTTTAGTTTTTTTGTTCACCGAAACCCACTTTTGTCTGGATTTCATTAGAAGCATTATAACCATTCAAACTTGAGATATCTCCTCCTCTAAAATTCAAAATTTAGTGCTTTTTAATATTTTATACTGATCTAGCAAAGATAAAACACGATTCAAAATGTATTCCTTTGTCATTGTTTGAAAATATAAGGAATAGGAACATAGATTTGAAAAGATACTCGTGAGATTTGCCTCATAGAGCAGATAAATTTTAAAAGATTGAGATTTTTATTTTCTATACCAGCGTTAATCTAAAAACTTGCATAGCGGAAGTTATAACCAAATAGAAATTCGTATAATGAATGAAAATGCATAACTCTTCGCCATCCCGGAAGTCTTTTTCGTCCATATTTCTTAATTATGAACTGCTGGGTTCATTATTCAAAAAGGATACCTCAATTGTTCCCAGGATTTATGTCTTTAGTGACTACAAATTTGTCTTCTACCTCGATTGGTTATCCGTCATTTGTCGCTTATCCCAACATTGCGTACGAGAAGTTGCGAGATCACGTGTTTCCGCTTGACGCATTGGAAACAATAAATAGAATCAGCTGTCTCCAAGAGACCTGCTTCCATTGTAACGTATGCAAAAGCATTTATAATTGATTGTAAAATAAAATAAAATGGAAACGGTTGGGCTAAGAATTTTTGTGAACATGTTTTTGGATATAGAAAGTTTTTCCTATAAATCTCAGTCATTTTAAGTCGAAAATGAATAGGTTTAGTCCAATATCGTCTGATTCGTAAGTATTTTAAGGTATTTCATGAGAATATGCTTTAATATTCAAATGTAAGGTTTTTTAAAAGTGATCATCAAATTATTTTTACATCTAAAATTTTCAAAAACTTTTTCTACTTTGAAAAAATCATCTTTATCATAATTATCACAAGCATCCTTTTATATTTATAAAAAAAATTTCAGAAATGAGGATAGTCCCGAAGGAAACACAGATGAGGCGTTTGGTCACGTGAAGTCTTCCAAAAAGATGTACGGGTTACTGCTAGAATCGGTTGAAAATTACATTAAAGAAACGTATGGTGAAGATGCCTGGGAGAGAATTCAACAAATGGCCTGCGTGGAAACGATGGCGTTTTCCACCCATAAGAGGTACTCAGAAACAATCATACCAGACATAGCTCGCGCATGCTCTCTCGTTTTGGACATAAATGAAGATGATATAATGGACGCCTTCGGTGTGTCGTTTGTGAGTTTTGTTGGTCAGTATGGATACGATAAAATTCTGAGTGTTCTCGGTAGGAACATGAGGGATTTCTTAAATGGACTAGACAATCTCCATGAATATTTACGATTCAGTTATCCAAAACTGAAACCGCCATCATTCTTTTGCACAAACGAAAGTACAAGCGGATTGACACTTCATTACAGAAGTAAGAGAAAGGGATTCATACACTATGTGAAAGGACAAATTCGACAAGTGGGAAAATTGTTTTACAAAATCGAAATTGTCATCGATGTAGTCAGTGTAGAGATTCAGGAGAGTACTACTCATGTAGTATTTAGGTTACATTTTGAAAATAACGCTTACAAAGAAGAATTAGTGAAGCAGCAAGCATTCGCTTCGAACACTCTTCCTTTGAACAGCGTGATGTTTTTTAATCTCTTTCCGTTTCATATTGTCTTCACTAGGAGTTTTGAAATCAAAGGAATTGGCTCAGGGATCGCGGCAGTCTTCCCTTCAGCAAAAGGACAAAAACTTAATACGTTATTTACATTGACCCGTCCACTCATTGATTTTAAATGGGATAAGGTATGTTAAACATGGTGGAATTAAGTCTAATTTATTTAACATGTCCAAAGGTTCTTTGAATCAAATTGAGACATACAAATAAGTCTCCACCCCAGTGAAACCACCTTAACTGTAGCGTATCTTTAGGCCAAGACCAATAGCAAGAAATGATTTTAATTTGCTTGTGTCTGATTTTAATATTTCTTCAACATATATAATTCTTTTGCTTAATATTGGAAACAACAATTCACTGTATTGTAGATTTTAGAACATACAAACAACGTATTTGAATTGAAATCTCACAAATCACCCAAGAGATCAGGGTGCCCTTTTGAAGAAATTGCGAGAGAGGCATTTAAAAAGGGCGCGAAAGAGGAAAAGAAAGAACGCTCTATGAGCAGCTCCGACACACTTAGTAGTAATGGGACAGGTAAGTTATATTACTTTTTCAAAGTCCAATATCCTTTTGTTTTTCTAACTAACATCTGCTAAATACCATTGAATTTCCATATTAAAGATCTTTGAATTCTTATTGAAAGGCAAATGGTATCAGCATAATTTTCTACGAAAATGTAATATAAATGATCTCTTTACGAAATATTTTATTTAGGGATCACAGACATTTACTATTATCCTAAGAATGTTTTTTTTCTCATATCTGTGTTGATGAACCTGAAATAGGGACACTTCGTGACAAGGGAACTGTTGTTGATTTTTAAATTCAGTGAAAACAAGATAGTTAATGTCTTGTTCTATTGTTGATAACAACATAAGGAGAAATAACATAACACTATCGCAATTTTTAGCATAATGAATTTTTAACGATAACTTAGCCTCTGCACTTTTGCCGGGCATTTTAATCTTATTTTGTTAAACTTGAGGTAATAGTTTACTTAGTTAATCGTCTTTATATTATTTGCTAACTAAACGTCCGCCAAAATAAATCAATTAGCCCTTCAAAAGAGCATACAATTATCTTTAAAGTGATTAGAATTTTCCTGAAACACAATTTTTTATATTATTTGCCAAGCATACTAGTTTCAAATCAACATCATTAACAATTTAAAACTGAATTAGAATTTTTGGTGCAACTTATGAGCTTAGCTCGCCCACGTTTTTTTTTCTGAAAGAAAAATATATGGCATATGTCTTTCTGAGCTGCCTGTGTGTCTGTCCGTCACATATTTGACTGTTTAAGCTCCAATAGAAGAATATCAACCAATAATTTGCCACAAACCATATTTTTTTAAGAGATGGTTCAGATTTTTAAAAAAAATAAACAGTAAAATCTCCTATCAAGGAAAGTTAATAATAAATAAATTAAAAGACGAATTTTAATTTTTTTTCTCAAAGAAACACTAACCAGGTGAAGACATAACAATATTTACTTATGTTAAAGCTTTCAAAGTAAGTGAAGACTTACCCTGGAGCTAAATGGAACCAAAATGGGGGACGAAGTTTTTTAAGTCAACTTCCTATTTTAATCAATGTCTTGTTCTTGTCTAGGCTATTTGTTTCTACTTAAAAAAAATATACGCAACACATCAAGACCGAGGCAATGCTTGAATCAGGAAGTTTTTCCAAAAATCTAAAACTTCCTTTTCTGGATGCCAGAAAAATGCATTGTGATGCATATTTTGATTAAACCAAGATTTCCAGATGAACTTATACAGATACTGCATTATAAAATAAATATATAAGAGAACTAGAGGAATCATTAAAACCAAAAGATTGATCTTATTGTCAAATTAAACTTAAAATAATTCTGAAGCTGATGGAAAAGCTGTTGGGAATACAAGTTTATTGATGACTTTTTCTTTAATCATTGATAGAAAATTCTGTCTAGTCAAGAGATATTTTAGAACTCTTATTGGTCTTGAATTAATATAATCAAATTCCCATTAGTTTTCTTATTAAACTCGGTTTATTAAAAACTTATTCCGTCATCCATTAACAATTTTGAAAGAAATTATATAAGCTATAATTCGTTTAATTTATCAAGCGCTCAAACTTCAGAAAACTAATAATGGAATAATCTAATAACACTGTCACAAGATATTAATCCGAGCTTAATGATTTACCTCCAGCAAGAGAAAGTTCTCTGAAATTTAGTCAAGATAATGAAAATACAGATTTATGTTTTTTTCCGTATTCTTCGTGATGTTTATTAGGGTTTAATTTAGTATAGTAATATGAATTCAAAAAGGTCAACACCAAAGGAAGAATATTGCTGAACATACTTGAATAAAAATGTTAATGGCTTAAGTGTAGTGTATGCAATAATTAGAAGTAAACTTATAATTTACCGATGTTATGTATCTAATCAACCTGAAAGCAGAACTTGAATAAGGATTTTCATTTTTTATGCAAAAAATACGTGAAGTTCAACTTAGCAAAAATTGGCAGAATGCTGCATTATATTGGGAACATCATTTGTCTTCCTACACTATTGGACTTTTTCTAGAAGCTCTTAAACAGTTGACGGTTTACTTGGACATTTAAACCCGTGTCATGTACGGATGTACAGAATTGACAGTAGATACGAAAACCTTTCTAGTGGTCATAGGTATGGTGTTAGGGGCATTTACATGTGAAGGCCGGGAGTTGAGTGTAGGGTGGTTGTCGTTTTTGTCAAGGGCAACTTATATGTGCTGTGAAATACCTCTTTGTTTTCGTTTAATTAAATGCTGAGCTAAATATTTCCTTGTGAAAGAGTTTCCGTACATTGTCTTTTTGTAAAAGTAAGCCGTCAACAGTAAAAGTCAGTGCTCTTCGCAAACGTCCATTAGGATAGTCACTGTGGCTTTCTTTTAAAATTCAAGATCGATTGTACGGTCATCATTGTATATCAGAGGTGTTCATTTTGCGCGGATTTGGATTATGTTTCTAAAAAAAATAACAACTGCTTAAAAAGTTTCTATTTTCAAAATTTTGCATAAAGGGTCGAGCATTTGTCAAGATAACTCTTCCTACACTTTTTAGGATTTTATTTATATAAAAACCAATTGTACATTCATCTTTGTACATTAAAGGTCTGCTATTTACTTTGATTTTGGGCTTCTATAAGAAAAATGACTGCAGTAAAACTCAAATTTTGAGCTAAATGCATGAAGGTTCTCCATTTGTCCGGATAACCGTCTTACATATTTCAAATGTTCCTGTATCAGAGATTTTTTAAAGAAACTTGAATCTTGTTTTGCAGACCCAGAATTGTACTGAATCATTGTCAATCAGAGATGTCCTGATTCCTTGAAACTGAGAAAAATTGAAGAACAAACTTTAGTTATTCTTAATTCTAAATTCAAGTTCACTGGGATATATCGAATCGACATATAATTGGAAGTGATCATTGTTAACTGATAAATCGTTGTCGATATAGTGAAATGTCGAGTCAAAGTAACAGCAAGTGTTTTCTTCTCATGTAGAAGTTTTTGGACCCTCTATTGTGGTAGAAGGTTACAATATTAGTAATATCCCAAGAAACTTTTACTTTTTCCTTAGAAGAAACTTAAGGGGGAGCAACCAGACCCAACCTGACACAAAGCAGTCCGGGGCACTGCTTTCTGGGACTGCTAAAGCAGTCCCACAGCAGTCCCGGGGACTGCTCTCTGGGACTGCTTGGGTGTCAGGTTGGGTCTGGTTTGTACTGTATTTGACACAAAAGCAAATTATTGTTTGTAATTCTTTAATTGATGACGATACAGAAAATACACATTTGACAGATTTATACTACTTATAATGAGTAAAGTAAATCACTATTTATTTAAACTTTATTTTAGCGTGATTACGCGACACAGAGTGCTCGCGAAAATATTATTCTCGCGTATAATAGTATCACTATGGATCATATAGAGCAATAACCATAATTCGTGAAATCTTTGTCTCCCTTATAATGAAGCAATGACTATCTTGCGAAAATAAGGTGTCGCAAAAATTAAGTGATCTATGGTACTTAGAAATATTGCAAGACTCATGGGAAAAATAAATGACATGCGACAAAAATACCCTGATTGAAAATTAGCCTTATTTTCTGTAAAATCATTGGTACTATAGAATTTAAAACTACAGTGTATGATTTCTATTTTTTTCATTATTGTACTCGAATAAAGAGCAAAATCTTAACATAGATGGAAAATTCATGAACACTATGTTAGAAGTTATGCCACGATAAAAGAGTGTCAACTTAATTTTCAAAATCTCACATTAATGAAAAATCAAGGTATCAAAACTTTTAGTGTCATTTCCTAATCACATCGAGCAGTCATAATAATAAGATTCACTATTTAGAACAAGAGGAGACCAGAAAGGACAGTATAGAGAAGGAATCCTCAGACGAAGACGACGGACATTGCATTCACCTGAAGGGTCAGATGATGTACATGATGGAGTGGGAGTGCATTATATTCTTAGCCACGCCCATGTAAGGTTACGTCAATGAAGCTCTATCCAATCAAACGCATTATTTTCAAATATGCTTAAATTTACTCTATGTTTTATAGACAGGGGTGATAATTTATGGGGTCAGTTGATTAGATCAAATGGTATTGGCTAAATTTATATAGAATTTTCTACTCGTATGAAATTATCAACAATCAACCGGTCCATCTTAATTATTTTTGTTTGCCCTCTCCCAATCGGATGGCATAGAAAGGACCGATTCAAAATCTAAAAAAAATCTTCTAGAAAAGAAGTTTATTTTTTATCCCTTATATTTCTATTTCAGTCAACAAATTTGTCTAAATTTCGGGGAGGGGGGGGGGCCCAGCTACCAACCGACCTAAATATTTTACCTTGAGTCGGGAGAGGGAAATGAACATTATTTTAAAGATGGCCCCATTCAATTTTAACATAAGTTTTGATCCTGTCTTTATTAGATTGGAAGACCCTGATGCAATGTTCAGGACTGGCTTGTATATCAATGATCTCAGTATGCACGACTCCAGTCGCGATCTGGTACTGGCGGGGACCCAGCAGTCAGCAGAACTTAAACTGGCTCTGGATCAGGTCAGTTTGAAGATACAAAATATCTTAAACGTATTTGTTTCTTTTTTTGTTTAAGAAATGTTATATTTAATGTAGGAAAAGGGTTCAAAGGGGGTGGGGGGAGACATCTTAAAATGCAATCCCAATGCAGTATTCTGAAGTTTATAATATTTGGTCATCTTTACATTTTCCCAAATGTTAGCACTCATTTTTCAATTTTCTTTAAAATGGAATTTGATATTTTTATATTAACTTACTCCTAATAATTAAAAATGAAATTTGGGACAGATTTTACACTCATCAAACAAACCTTTCCACAGATCATGAAATAACAAGTAAACATATGTTTCCATATATGTTAAATGAATATATCTAATATCCGTTTGTAACGTTTCATTTTTAGCTCACCTCAACGAAGTTGGGGAGCTTATGTAATACCCTCGGCGTCGGCGTCGGTGTCGGTGTCGGCGTTGGCGTCCCAGGTTAAGTTTTTTGGAGCAGTTTTCTTTTTAACTACTTCTATGTCCTATATGGATTAGACATGCATGGAGGATGGTTCTAGTGTGTTTCATTGCACCATTCAAAGTTTCAGATGCTGCAATTTCAGCAAAGGAATGACCAGGTTAATGTTTTTGGAGCAGGTTAACATTTTTGGTGCAGTTTTTGGTGTAGGTTTCATTTCCAAGTAACTATAAGCCCTATGTTGACCAAACTTGCATGGATGATACATCTAAGGATGCATACTATCGGGCTTGCTTCGGATGCTGAATCTGACCTACATTTTCCGGTTGAGTGAACAGGTTAAAGTTTTTGGTGCAGGTTTCATTTCCAAGTAACTATAAGACCTATGTTGACCAAACTTGCATGGATGATACATCTAAGGATGCATACTATTGGGCTTGCTTCGGATGCTGAATCTGACCTACTTTTCTGGTTGAGTGAACAGGTTAAAGTTTTTGGTGCAGGTTTCATTTCCAAGTAACTATAAGACCTATGTTGACCAAACTTGCATGGATGATACATCTAAGGATGCATACTATTGGGCTTGCTTCGGATGCTGAATCTGACCTACTTTTCTGGTTGAGTGAACAGGTTAAAGTTTTTGGTGCAGGTTTCATTTCCAAGTAACTATAAGACCTATGTTGACCAAACTTGCATGGATGATACATCTAAGGATGCATACTATCGGGCTTGCTTCGGATGCTGAATCTGACCTACATTTTCCGGTTGAGTGAACAGGTTAAAGTTTTTGGTGCATGTTTCATTTCCAAGTAACTATAAGCCCTATATTGACCAAACTTGCATGGATGATACATCTAAGGATTCATACTACCAGGCTTGCTTCCGATGCTGAATCTGACCTACATTTTCCGGTTGAGTGAATAGGTTAAAGTTAATGCATGATTCATTTCTAAGTATCTATGATTCTTTAATGACCAAACTTGCATGGATGATACATATAAGGATGCATACTACTGGGCTTGCTTCAGATGCTGAATCTGACCTACTTTTTGTGGATGAGTAAAAATGTTAGTTTTTGATGCATGTTTCATTTCCAATTAACTATGAGCCCTATAATGAGCAAACTTGCATGGACTATAAATCTTAGGATGCAAACTAATGGACTTGCTTCGGATGCTGAATTCGACATGCATTTTTCAGATAATAGACCAGGTAAAAGTTATGGGTGCAAGTCTAATACCAAAAAACTATAAGGCTTACATAACATTGTATAAACCAAACTTGCACAAACGTTGCATCAAGAGATGAAAACTCTCAAATTTGCTTCAGATTCTGGATTTTGATTACATAGTTTAAATTTTTTATGTAGGTCTGTTCAAAGTATCAGATCAAAATTGCTTAAATATTTTCATTTTTGGAATGTACACTTTTTGTTGGTTAATTGTGTGACTTTGCCTTACTTAAAGACAACATTTGTTGAGGTGAGCTCTGTAATCTCTGATTACCTATGTTTTTTTAATTTTAAACTCTTCAGTGTTAGCTTATAAAATGTTTTTAAAACTGTATGGATTTATATGGGTAATCGGTAATGGAAAAAATGTAAACATCTTTGAAAGTCTTCAATATCTTTATTTTTAATTGATTTGATATAAGCATCATTTACGAGAGTTGTTCGAAAAGTTCGTGGACTTCTGTCATATTTTTTTTATTTGACGTCATATGTTATCCAAATTTAGAAGAAATATTTTAACAATAAATTCAAATAATTTGTTTAATTTTTTTTTAAATATCACGATTTATTCAAAACTTATCCAGATTTTAAAAATGCAATAATTGAGACGCAGAACAGGTCAAAATTTATTAAGTTACAAAAAATACACTAAATAATGTCTTTAGTCATATTCTCTGTATAATGGAGCAAAAACGAAAAGCAACCTAGAGGTTTAAATTTAGAATTGTTTCATCGATTCGTATTCCAAATGATGGCTTAATATTTTGCTTCTTTGAAAAAAAATCAACTTGAGAAGATAGGTAGATCTCATTGAAAACGACAGAAACGATGACGTTTTTAGAACGTCACGGAGCAGCAGATAACGATGCAATTTTGTGATTTACGCTACGCGCGATGTTGGTGCTATTTACAATTTTAGAATCTGACCTATGAAACTCTTCGGTGATTTTAAAAATATACTCGCGATATGTATGATTTTGGTATGAATGGCTAGATTTTCAACAGAACTACCCGTTTCAAGTAATAAAATAACATCTAAATAATTTGTATGCAAAAAGTTGAATTTTAAAACGCAAATAAAAGGTATTTTAAGCGTGTAACGCGTTACATTTTTTAGCAGGGATTTTTCGTGTGTAGAGCGTTCAAAAGTGAATCTAGAATTTTCATTTTCCTCACAAAACAAGAGCAATCCATGTCATTTGTGACTTCATAAACGATTTTGCATTAAATGTTGACAAGAAATGGAAAGCGATAGTTTTTACAGATGAAGAATCCGTAACGCTCTTCATTAAGAACGTGCATATGAATATAAACAATAAATTGACTCATTTCCAAGAAATTTTTTATAGAAACAAAATATATCAAAATAATTTGCCTTTTCTATAGATTTGAAATATTTCATTGATGTTGATATCAAACTGCATGCTTTGAAGCTAGTAATTGGACTACAAGTTCAACAGAAATGTCCAGCGTCTATAATGACGTGCAAAAATTAGACAGTGCCTTTTTTCGAGTCGTTAAACTATATTGATTTCCCCATCGACTACAGGAATAATTGAATGTTCAAAATGTGCTACTCTAAACGGTTAGATTGAATGTCAGATTTAAAAATTTATTCCATTAATTAATATTTTACGCAACATTTAGGAGGTTCAACATATTTGTCCAGTGAACGTTCTTGACGCGTAAAATTCGTTCTGCTTCAGCGTAATACATGAAAATGTGTTTAAGACTGCTACGAGTAATTAACAAAATTTATCATATATATACAAATCCAAAGTGCCCTTTATGTTCATTAGTTTAATTACAAATAGCCCATGACTTTTTAAACTCGTATTTCAAGTACAAAGAGATAGCGATAGGGTATCAGTCAAGCAAGTAACACTATCGGAAGCATTACGTCAATTTTTCCGTAACACTATGAAAGCGTAACGTCAAAGTCACCAACATCGCACATAACGTCTCAGGGAAAATCCTGAATAAACTCTTAAAATGTTGGAGGAATGAAAAAAATATGTCCCAATCGAGTTGTGCACGTGTGGACAAATAGTACAGGCAGTATTTCAGTGACAGAGACTCTGTATCGATGAGGATATTTCTGCGAAGAAACGGTTTAACTGTAAAAATCTGAACAGCAACTTTAAAAAGTTGGAACGTAAGGAAAGATATATGCGCTTCAGAGTTGCTTATCCTGTGAAAGCAGAGTTAAGAAATAAAACAAATTATAACCCTAAGAAAAGGAAATTAAACATCGGAAACAATTGTTAAAAAATGTCCAGTATTGGAAAAAGGTTTTTAAATGAGTGGATATTGATTGATACTGTGTGAAATGTATAGGGATAGTATTTTTTAGAAATTCTTCAAGCTATGTTTTGACGTTACATTGCCGTGTTGTGTGCTCCGCGAGTACAAAACATTTTAAAATGAAGTATATTGATCTCTGTTTAAACCAATGGAATGAAAGTTTACACATCAACAAAACCAATATTTTTACATATTATATTGTGCTTATTTTAAATTTCTAGTGAGTAATATAACGAAGATTGGCATCGTCCACAAACTTTTCGAACAATCCTCGTATTATTAAAAATAAGCCAAAAATGTTTAACAATCCATGCTTCATTTTTTTCTCTGTGTCTTTAATTTTACATTTGAAGTTCATCATAGTAATTTTTTTTTTTGCAAAGTTGAATTTTTTTTCCTTTTGGTATTGTTGGATTGTATTCACAATGTCTCATTTTTTTCAATTCAAACATTTGATATTCTGCTTAAATTGTTGAGTTACATTACCATTATCTGTACAACTATGAATAAGGTCTTGGAGTACTGTGACATTTGTTACAATATTGACTTCCAGCTTGACAGCTGAATTCTAAGTCAGTCCTCGTTTCGCTGAGGTTTTTCCAAACTTGTTTCAGGATACCGGGTCAGACGTAATTAAAATCTATGCAAATCGGGGTTTATTTGGTTATATCAGATGGGTGATCCTTTAAGAACTTACGCGAGCCTTCATAAACTGGAACTCGTTAAAGTAGCCATATTTGTTCTGTTCTCCTTGACAATCACTTATAGGGAGTGTACTTAGTTCAGGATTTTTAGAAAATTGAGAAATTATTCAATGAATACATCTTCATTTACCCACTGAAATTACTTGACATTGCTTCATGCATTGTCTTTGACAAAACAACGTAGGATCGTAAAGACCATGATTAAGCAATACTATCGGATGGGAAATTTCCAATATCGTATCTTTGATTGTGGGAAATCCTTGTTAATGACTTACCGTACATGCTGCTAATGCACCATTGACATTACAGCAATTACCAGTAATTATATTCTTGTAAACACAAACGCATTTAGAAAGTTCATTAACTGGCATCAAAGAACAAAAGCTTGAAGTTGCCTAAAGATTATATCGGGTACCTCTGCTCTCTCTGATTCTTTCAGTACACAAGTTCAAAAATATCCCAAGGCAGGTCCTGTAATAAGAAAATAAAGTATATTTTTAACGATGCTGCACTATACATGCACAATAGGTGTGAAAAGTTCATCTCTCAGGAGAAAAGATAACAATTATCTATTTTGGAATGTGATTCTAATTTTATTATTTTTAGCAAAAAAAAGTTTATTCTGACATCGTCTATAGCTCATATGCAACTAATTAAGTCACTGCAAGACGATCCTCAATCGAACCCTGTGACCGAGTCTGCACTTTTGTTATTTGTATCATTTTATGGAAACTATTTGGTGTCGTAAAGAAGTGGATTTGCATTTAAGAGAATCCTATATCATAGTCGTCAATATCATTTCGCCTGCATGCTGGCAGTAGACTCGAAAACTGGGGATATTATTGCTAATTCTTTATTCCACTGGCAATAAAAATGTACAATAGCTCATGCATTTTAGACCTTATTTTCCTTTCATGTATTATCCTTATTAAGTTTTTATTTGTGTTTTATTATATATCATATCGAGCTGTCCCAAAATCTCGTCTCCGTAATTCAATAGACGATGAGTTGTGAGACAGCAGCCAAAGCCTTTGACAGGAAAAGTAAAAAAAAACTACTTTTGATAAACATAAAGCTTAATTATTCATTGGAATCTATGAGATATAATATACAGTAACAAAACTACAAAAACTATTGAGGAACATTTTGTTTTCATTTTGGTGAACAATGGTATAAAAACCGAACATTGACCAATTGCAAAAATCTTGAAACTAAAATTCAAATCTGTGAGGAGGGCATAAAACAAAGATCCCTAGAAATCCCAGAGATGGAATCAGGGGCCTAGGAGAAGAGAGATTCCTTTGTTGATTTGTAACAACTGTTGTAAACTCTATGTTTTGAATAGATAGACGTAACGTTCCGTAACCAAATTCAGTATAAAAAGCAAAGCTTATAATTAAAGATTGATAAGAAAACATCTACCAAAATACGGGCCAACGATAGATTATATTTGCCTACAAGGTCATTATAACGACCATGGAATTTACGAAATTATTACATTCCCTATTTTATCCACTTATTTATCAGAAGCCTGTCTCGGTTGAAAAAATAATCGTATCGGAGCATGGCCGTGGGTAGGAAATAAGTTAAGATGTAGACATCATATGGAGGTGATAGCAGGATATTACTACATAAGTAAGGAAAGTTGACGATGGAAAAGATGAAGTTATGTCGTGTATCATACAATTTAGTTGTCGGTTGGCCTTACCGTCCATAGTCATTAAAACAAACAAATATGACAGATTCTGATGTTTCCTTCGTTTTAAGTTTTACTGGATATATCTCATTGACATATGAATGAAAGTATTTGTAACTTTTGTTAGCTGATTATAAATCGTCGATAAATTTAAATGTCCAGTTGAAGGCCAAATAATCTCTTCTTATATAGAAATTTCTTAATAAATTCTGCTGAATAGAAATGTAAAAAGAGATCGGCTAATAAAGAAGCACAATCATACCCATCGGGATTCTATTACATAAAGACTACATAAAGATTATCAATGGGGAACTTCAGCATCCTTTTAATATCAACTTCAGAGTACTTGTGTTCAGAAGTAGATGTCAATGTTATTGAATATAAAGACTTTTAAGCGATCATCTTAAAAGGGAAGGTCCTAAATAACATAAGAATCATCTTCCGACACACATGGAGGCTTTAAAGAGCATTATGTACTGGGCGACATGCACAAAACAAACACTAGTAATTTTCAGGTGTACAGAAAAGAATTTAGTGCGAATGTAATGAGGGTCTAATTGTTTATTTACGTAAAACAAAAAAAAATCAAAGGAATCATCATTAATATGGTGTACTTTTTATTATCGATGTCCATCACTGAGCATACGCCTTGGTGCATTGATAGAATTAAAGACCCATCACATTCAAACGCGTTTCGTTTGTCGCAATGCAGTTATGTACATTTGTTTTCTACTTTGATATATAAGGTTAAGTTAACTTACTTTGGTATCTTTTCCTTATAATTAATGAAATTACATGTATTGCACAAAATAAACATATTTTCAAAAAAAACAGTCCTCCTTTATATTCCTTAATCAAAATGACCCCCTGATTCGTTTACTTAAACAAAATGTACCAGCGAGTAAATTTTAACATCAAGCCAGTTTGTTGCTTATAAAAATTGAAATGTCCATATTTATTGCAACAGGAACAACAGAAAAGCAAGATTCTAGAAGAGAGTATGAAGAAACTAGACGCCGAGATGAAGAGAACGGACTCGCTCCTCTACCAGATGATACCAAAACCAGTGGCGGATCGACTGAGGCGGGGCGAGCCTGCAATTACGACATGTCAGGTATTAAAGTACCAAAAAAAAATTCTTTGCAAAAAAGCTTGAGAAATATTATCAAAGTTTTACATAATGCAATTTCAACACGTTTCTTTTTAAAAATGACGTAAAATATGGTTTAAAATAGTGTAGAAAGTTGTAGCATTAATTCAAAAATTAATTGTGTACATTTAAGCTTCAGATAAGGATATCTTGATCCTTCGAGCGACCTCAGTCGTTATTTTATTATTCTGTTTTCTAAGCAGAAAATAAACATGAGTTATCAAAATCACTAAGGTGAATGTCGTTGAGTATTATATTAATAATAAAACAATAAAAATACAAATCAGAATTAAATTTCAAAAAGAAGGGTAAGACAATGGACTGTGAAGTTTAATTACGCTTTGAAAATTTAAAAGCATTAGCTCATTGATTTTATGTTTGGAATTAAATGTCAAGACGGAGAATTATTTTCAACTTGTATCCTAGTGCTGTTAAGCTTTATCCTAAAATTAAAATAGGATAGTATTCAATCTTTTTTTAAATATTGACTTCTGCTTTACTTTATATTTTTTGAATGCAACACACTCTAAAATATTTTTGGGAAATAGAAGATTAGCTTTATCTAATGAAAGAATAACTTGAGTCTTTCTTATCCCTCTTTAACACCTCTCTATGAACTGAAAAAATGTAGAACTTTACACATCAATCCACGTTGTGGCAGATATGACGTTCACCATTATTTTGTTTTACTTGAACATAAATATATTATTTATTTTTATATGATTGACTCAAGCAAGCTAGGTGAGATAGAAATGTGATAAAAGCAAGTAAAGAAAACAAGCCATAGGTGAATAAGAGGAGACTTTTGTGGCAAAGGTTAAAGTTTATACTAATTAAAAATAATCAGAAATCTAAAAATAAATATATTTATAAAAACACATAACTGCCATTGTCTCATGCAAGAAATGAAATAAATTGAGATAACAATCAATATTCAAGCGCAAAATTCAATTAAACAACTCACATTTTGGAGCAGAGTAAGAGGAGGGATCAGGTGCCATTGAGGAGGGAGCATCCCCTGTCATCCTCTTGATCGGGAAAAAATTATTAGTAAAACATATATTATCCTGATTAGAAAAAAATTATCATGGACACCATTCTTAGTATAAATATGAGATGATCGTCGCCTGGAAGTTTTTTTTATTCATTTCTAAATATCTTCTCTACAAAAGTGTTTATTATTTCGATCCTAGGAATTTTAATGTATGAAATGTCTAATAATAAAATGAAAGGGTTGAAAAAAGGATCAAAGTTGATCATTAAAAAGAAGATAAAAAAGATTTCTTCGCCCTTAAAGATCATTAGAATCTCACAAAGGTCTATATTGCAGGCGATGATTGTAATTAAGAACTGTTTTTAGCTCACCTGAATTGAAGGCTGAAGTGAGCTTTTCTGATCACATTTTGTCCGACATTTTGTCTGTCTGTCTGTCCGTCTGTATGTTACCTTTTTCACATTTTCGACTTCTCAAGAATCGCTGGGCCAATTTCAACCAAACTTGCCACAAAGCATCCTTGGTTGAAGGGGATTTAAGTTTGTTCAAATGATAGGCCACGCCCTCATTCAAGGGGAGATAATTGGGAATTAGTGAAGATTTGGTGGCATGATTTAAAAACCTTCTTCTCAAGAACCACTCTGCCAGGAAAGATGAAACTTGTGGGGAAACATCCTCAGGTAGTGTAGATTCAAGTTTGTTCAAATCATGACCCCTGGGGGTAGGGCGGGGCCACAATGGCCGAACAAAGTTTTACAAAGAAATATATAGGAAAATTCTTTAAAAAATCTTCTTCTCAAGAATAACAAAGCCATGGCTGATCAGATTTATATGGCAGCATCCACAGGTAGTGTAGATTCAAGTTTGTATAAATCGTGACCCCTCGGGGTAGGGGGCCACAATGGCTGACCAAAGTTTTACATAGAAATATATAGGAAAATTCTATAAAAATCTTCTTCTCAAGAATTGCAATGCCATAATTGCTCATATTTATATGGAAGCATCCTCAGGTAGTGTAGATTCAAGTTTGTTCAAATCGTGACTCCCGGGGGTAGGGCGGGGACACAATGTCCGATCAAAGTTTTACAAAGAAATGTATAGGAAAATTCTTTAAAAATCATCTTCTCAAGAATAGCAAAGCTATGATTGGTCATGGGACTACTTTTGGATTTAAACTTTTCATAATAAACCAATTTTCTACTCTTACCTAGCTACAATGCTATGTTGAGCAATGTGGCCCATGGGCCTCTTGTCTTGACATCTCGTAAATAGGAAAAATTATGCCTTTTTTGACCAGCTTTAAATATTCATAGTACACTGTACAAGATCATGGTCATTGTTTTTCCCTGGTTATCTGTTAGTTAGCGTGGATCTATAAATCTTACCTATGTGGGTTATTAAGATTGTGAAAGCCTTGTCACCAAGACCAATCTGATTTAAACACACACATCTGGGGCTCGGTTCTACAAAAAAGAATAAGAGACACTAGATTTTTTTAAATTTTAAGAAATTAATGAATATGTAAAAAAAAAAAAAAAAAAACACTGCATCCATGAACACATCTCTCTATAAACCTGAAATTTCACGACGAATCAATGAGTAAATATTTTTAGAGTAGGCCCCTTTCTCAGTTCTTGCTTACATTGCCAGTCTTACATTCATCTCAGCTTTGCATCCTAGAATACAAACTTTTAGTCAAATTATTTTTTAAATGATACTACTAAGGATGAGTCCTTTGCTTCGAGTGGTGAGTAAAGACATGGCTTATGAAAATTCAGGAGTTTAAATAAATCCTACATTGTACATGTACACAAATGAATAATTCATATAGAAGTATGCATCTGAACTACAATGCGACATGCGACATCTTCAGATCTTAAAAGATAATAATGATCTTTAAATAAATTTCTGAAAGAGATTCTTAGCTAAGACCACAATGAGCAAATTTACTAAATGTTTCATTGGATAATTCAACTTATTTTACAAATGAATGATCATTTTAAAGAATTTTTGTAGATTTTTTTTTATCACACGTGCATTCTCTATGTTTTGGAAAGTCATACATTATCCGATCTTGTATCTGTACTTCAACCGAAATCTCCCTTTCTTTGCCAATGTTGGCCAAAAGTGAGAAAGATATTTTTACATGGACCTTACCTTCAACAGTGTTAGTTGTTCCCCGCTTTCGCGAAAGCGAGGGGACATTAAATCTCATTCGTCTGTCCGTCAGTCTGTCAGTCTGTCCGTCTGTCAGTCCGTCACAAAAACTTTAACCTTGCCCATAACTTTTAATTTAGCTGAGCTCATATTTCACAAGTGTATTCCTTGTGACAAGACCTTTCTTTGGGTACCACCAAATTTGACCTTTTGACCTTGACCTTGGAGTTTGACCCACTTTTACACAAAAAATCCTTACTTTTACTTTGGCCATATCTTTTGAATGGTAGAAACTAGGACTTTCATATTTCACATATATATTCTTTGTGGCAAGACCTTTCATTGGATACCAACAACTTTGACCTTTTGACCTTGACCATGGAGATTTCCGTACTTATAAAAAACTTTAACCTTGACCATAACTTTTGAACAGTAAGGGCTAGGGCTTTTATACTTCACATATGTAATCCTTGTAAGAGGACCTTTCATTAGATACCATGAACTTTGACCTTGACCTTTGAGTAAGATCTTTTTTCAAGAACTTTGACCTTGGTCACAACTTTTGAACTGCCAATGCCAGGACTTTCATTTCTCACATATGCATTCTTTGTGGCAAGACCTTTCTTTGGGTACCACCAATTTTAACCTTGCCCATAACTTTTAATTTAGCTGAGCTCATATTTCACAAGTGTATTCCTTGTGACAAGACCTTTCTTTGGGAACCACCAAATTTGACCTTTTGACCTTGACCTTGGAGTTTGACCCACTTTTACACAAAAAATCCTTACTTTTACTTTGGCTATATCTTTTGAATGGTAAAAACTAGGACTTTCATATTTCACATACATATTCTTTGTGGCAAGACCTTTCATTGGATACCAACAACTTTGACCTTTTGACCTTGACCATGGAGATTTCCGTACTTATAAAAAACTTTAACCTTGACCATAACTTTTGAACAGTAAGGGCTAGGGCTTTTATACTTCACATATGTAATCCTTGTAAGAGGACCTTTCATTAGATACCATGAACTTTGACCTTGACCTTTGAGTAAGATTTTTTTTCAAGAACTTTGACCTTGGTCACAACTTTTGAACTGCCAATGCCAGGACTTTCATTTCTCACATATGCATTCTTTGTGGCAAGACCTTTCTTTGGGTACCACCAATTTTGACATATTGACCTTGACCTTGGAGTCTGACCCCTTTTACACAAAAATTCCAAACTTTTACTCTGGCCATAACATTTGAATGGTAGATACTAGGACTTTCATATTTCACATATGTTTTCTTTGTGAAAAGACCTTTGATTGGATACCAACAACCTTGACCTTTTGACCTTGGAAATATTTCGTACTTACAAAAAAACTTTAACCTTGGCCATAACTTTTGAATGGTAAGGGCTATGGTTTTCATACTTTACATACGTAATCCTTGTGAGAAGACCTTTCATTGAATACTCAAACACTTTGACCCTTTGACCTTGACCTTGGAGTTCAGTGATGATTTGTAAATAAATGACATAAGATAGGATGTTCATATTACGCACAATATGTCATAAAAAATGACATCTCACCCACAAAGACACCGAAAGCGGGGGACCACAATTCCTTGAATTTGCTTGTTTGTGTAGTTTCTGCTCCATTTTTGAATTGTTTAATGGAATTTTGAGCTTGAATACTGTTCGTTATCTCCATATATTTCATTGATAAATAGATGAAAAGTGTCAGCGAGAATGAGTTTCTGGTGATCGAAACGAAACGCTCTAGAGTATATAAATTACAAAGTGGTCTCTAGAATGCAGCTTAAAATAGATTGAAAATAGAACACTGTTCAAAAAAATCTGTGTAAACATATCAATGTCATCAAGTCAAAATAGAATTTATAGCTTTTTTTCCGCTGCCAATGATCACAATAAAACCAGAGAGAGCCTTAATTATTAAAGTTAACAAGAATTTTTACATTTTGAAAATGGAAAGCTAACAGGTTGCGCCAACAGGGAAACATACATTTTAAGTGAAAATACGTCAATGGGTCCACATGGATTCTGTAAACTACAAAGTCTCATTTAAGAAGAGGTCCTTTAATTCTTTTGAAAGGAAGGTTTAAAGATGCTTGGGTATAATTGGACTACCCAGTATCTATTTTGAATAATTGACTGATCTCAAAAGAGCTCTAAAATTTAAACTTTTTTTATTATTATTATTATTTACGATACCGTGTAAATCACAGTTGCGTGTATTCTGTTATTGCAAACAGTAATGACTTAAACGGATTTTCCTCTTACATAAACTATTTTATGTTATGTAAGGGTGCAAAATGCACATAAAAGTTCTCTTCTAGCTTTCTTTGAAATATTAAGTGTTGTCTTTTTCAATCGTTTGCACGAAAGTAAATAATAAAAGGTTTCGAATAAATAGACTGCTTTGTTAAGTGGCATTGATGAAATCTTTTTCCAACTGGAAAAGCGATTTGCATTTTATTTACATTAAGTGTCTCCAAGAAAGTTTACTTAATGCCTTGTCAAAATAAAGTAATCCTGTGCCCTTTTGAAAATATTATTAACAATTCTTCTTCTAGTGTTTGAGATTAATATGAAAACTGTGAGATACAGATAAAATTAAACAAACATGTAAATGCTATTATGGCAGATGACAATATTGCCATATTTTTACACAGGTTTTCGACAATGTAACGATTCTGTTCAGTGATGTGGTCGGCTTCACGTCCATTTGCAGTCAAATTTCACCAATGGAGGTTGTATGCATGCTGAATGCCATGTACACAAAGTTCGACCAACTCAGCGAGCGTCACGGGGTCTATAAGGTGAGTTTAGTAGTGAGTCTTTTTCAAAGACAGTGTCAGATTTTCCACAAGTTTTAACTCGGGAATTTTACAAAGTATTTTTTTCCAAAACATATTTGTAATCGTCAAAGATTGAACTGAAGATTTCATCTAGAGAGAGACTTGTAAATATAAAAAAAAATATGGATGAAAATGAAAATAAATATTATATAAAGTTTCAAAAATGGTAATCGGATGCAGTACAATTTAAACAAGCTTCTGAAAGTCTGACGTCAGACTCACGTTTGTGAGAGTAGGCTAGACCGGAAACAATTCAGAGACAAACTAGCTTATAAAAAACCTAATACATTCCTAACAAACAACATCCTTTACATACTAGTAGAGTCTAATACACAATTTTAAAATACGAACGAGATGTTTTAGGCCTTTCAATAAGTTTTAACAAATTTTGCACTCAAATATATTGGCAAAGATACGTATGGTAAACCTTTTATTTACACTAGGTGGAGACAATTGGTGACGCCTATATGGTCGTGTCCGGCGCCCCGGAGATAACGCCCTACCACGCCCTTAACATCTGTAACATGGCCCTAGACATGATATCCTCAATGGTGGAACTGTCCGATCCCTCCACTGGGGGACACATGAGAATTCGTGTCGGTAAAGGCGCTTATTCTGAATCTGAAACTTATTTTCTTTTACGAGTTTACGAGGAAGTTTTGTTTCATATAACAAGAAGGATAATTACAACTTGCGCTTGTCAGAGAACTTATAAACAAAAGTAACAAAACCGTATTACTGAAAGAACGAAAATTTAATGTTTCAAAAATTTTAAATTTTATATAATTATATATAGATTTTTAAAAATGAATCATAAGTTCTGTTTTTCACCTGTATTTTTTTGTATTGCAAATTTATTTCCCCTTCTTAATTGTCGATCCGTGTTTTCCCAGGAATACACAGCGGGACGACGGTTGCAGGGGTGGTGGGGATAAAGATGCCTCGGTATTGTTTGTTTGGGGACACCGTCAACACAGCATCAAGGATGGAGACTAATGGAGAGGTATAATTAGCCCAAAGAAAACCACGTCAACAATAAGTGAAGAAATATAATTGTTTCCACTTTAAATTTTCAGTATATCTTATGATCGATGATTGATGTTTCTGTTGAAGGCTATGAAGATCCACATCAGTCAAACCACCTGGGATCACATCAAAGACCACCCATATAAAGTGGAAGAACGTGGATCCATCCCCATTAAGGTAAAGAGTTATGACTACTCTGTTTTGATACTAATAGCTGTTTCATGGAGACTGGTCCTTCAGACGGGACTATGTAAACTGAGATCCCTTGTTGCAGTAAGTGCAGGTACGATAAATATCCCTCAATGTTCAATGGCCCTGAGTGCCAAGTTAAGGTCAAAAATTCGCAGCCTTCCATCGACAAGTCTTTGCGTCTCAATTTGAATGAAAAATTCTCGAAAGGGGTGTTAAACAGAAAAGAAACAAACTAATAACTGTTCTGCATTTTTAGGGAAAAGGAAGTATGAAATCCTATTGGTTGCTTTATTTAGATGCCAACGACAACGATTCGCCAAAATCTGTTACGAACACCCCGAAATGGGAAATGAAAAATACCCTTCACTGGACAATAGAAGTCTCTACTCTCCCATTTCATTTGATGATATTCCAAGGAAACGGTCTATAGACGCCTCTCTAGATATTATCAAACAAAACGAACAAAACAATTCACTAGAGTTGTCATCCCATGATAAGAGGAATGGTTCTCTGGATATGGTGACTTCTCCCTTTAGGGGAGTAGAGAAACAGGGGAGTTATTCACCGCAGGGAGACAGACAGTTTAACTTCACTAAACCTTCCCCCGATATACATAACGGTGACAGCCCAAAGGTGAAATTTACAACGGAGAATAACCACGGATTTAGAGGAAATGGCAAAGGGTTTCTTGGAGAGGAGAAAAGTTCCTTGTGTCAAATTTTGTGAATATTTAGAAACGATTTATCGCAAAGAACTGGAAAAAATCCACATAATGTGTTCCCTTCCAAAACTCTTTAATTTTGTGCGTGCCGTCTATCATATGAAAACGATATTTCTTTTGGAAGTCAAATGCTCACAGTCCTTTTGTTGTTTTAATCATCTGTGATATCTCTTCTCTCCATTTCGTTTCGATCCTTTCGTTTGAATATATCATGTATACATGTGTATTTTGAAATGGAGAGAGAAAAATTAATAGTATCCTAAATAAATTCCTTAATGTTTTTTTATAAAAACCATATGCATTGTTTCAAAATACGAAACATTATTTTGTATGTTTTGCGATGAAGCAAAGTTTAAATATTTATCCAAAATTTTAGTATTTGTTTTACAAGTAACCCTGTATTTTTTTAAACAATAAAACATATGGTTTGATTTTTTAACTTATTATGTATGGATCCTTTTGTTATTGAAGTTTTCTTTGTTAGTTGTGAACATGTACTGCAAGAAATACTCAGTTTAAATATTAAAATTTAAAGATTACATACCCAGTTAAAAATTTGCTCATGAAGTGAGAATTGAATTATTTGGTGATTTTTAATATTTATACCTTATATTATAATTAAAGTAATATTGAATAAAAACAAAACATTTCAAAAAGTGTTGTTTTAATATGCAGAAAGAGTATTTAGACGCAATGTACACAGTGCAAAACGTTAGGAAAAACATATGACAACGTTCTTGTTGCACATAATAGAATTAACTCAAAAATAAACATTTATTGACTATCCATGAATTGTGTTCTTCCGGAGAAAATAAAATTTCACATGTAAAAGTCAGATTTCTAGGAATTGTAAATTATATAAATTCTTCTCACCTCTACATTCCTTTCTTCATGTTTTCTTTTGTTTCAATTTTTGACTTGCTGAAGGATTTAGATTCTATCTAAAACTAAATGTAAATAGTCACATTCTTACACAGTCATTGGACATTTTAAACAGTTTCAATTCGCAAAAATTTTTGGCGATATTGAAATTAAGAATTATTTTGTACATTTTGATGTCATTTTGATGTCATTTTGAGCCCACCTAAACTGAAAGTTCAAAACAGGAAGCTTTTTGATTTTCCGTCACACGGCGTCCATTGTCCGCTTAGTTATATATGTCTGTCTGTCTCGTTTAAAGTCAACAATAGCAAATTCCAGGATGCTGTCATGACTTTGCAGCATACACAATCTAACATTAAGTCGAATGCTGACTGATGGTTTTCCTAACTTGCCATGCCATTGATTCAACAATGATTTGTCCCTGGATTTTTCGGTTTGGTTGATTATGAAAAGGAGCAATGGCGGTTGAAAAGGGATGATTACTCCTTCATGACACCTAGTAAATAAGTAAATCCACCACTGATGTCCTAAAACGTTCGTGTTTGCTCTGCCTTTGAAATGTAATTGTACATAAATGGACTTTTGAGCATGATTAAAGGTTTTTTTTTCATTCTACTTTTTATATATTATTATCTAATTATTTAGGAATCTTTATTACATGGTGCGACTCCTACTTTTACGTTTCTTTTTGACACATTTAGATATTTCCCATATAGCATTTTAACAAAGGCACTTCTTTCTATATGTATAATAATGATGGTACTCATCTTCTATTTGCAACTTCTTATATATGCCATTAAATGAAAATTAATGGCATCCCCATGTAAACTTTAATAAAAGGTGTTATTCTGGATCTTCAATTTTTTGAGATGCTCACAGATTCCCCAATTTAAAGGGGAAAATGCATGAAGAAAGATAATCAAAAAATTGGAGTATCTTAAGTGTATTTGGATTTTTTTTTTAAATACTGTTTATTTCATTTTGAAAATTTACAATAAAGAGGTCATTGATTCCAGAAAAACAGTCACTTAAATTTTTTGATTAAGAGGGATTGTGATAAACCGATTCAAAACCTGTCATACGTTTTTTTTACAGTCAACTTGTGTGTTAAATTTATTTATAGGTCTGTTTTTAAGTGAAGAAATATATTAACTACGAGTTTGCAAAGATAAACGAAAATGTTTTCCAGCAAATTCAACCCTCTCTTTCTAAAAGTAATTTATCTATACATATAAACATATTCTGAATATAAAGATAGAATTCTTTTGTCCATCTGTTATCTAAAGTTAGGTTAAAGTTTATCTGAATAGGAATATAATCGAATCGTAATGTAAAGTACTGCTATCTATGGTTACCTCTCATAAGAGGTCAGCTAAGAATATGTTGGCAATGATGAATAGAATATTATTGTTAACAATCGTTATAATAGCTTCCGCCAGAGGGTTTGATGATATCACGTGGAAAGAAGAAATCGAGAAACGTCTGTCATTGGTTGAAGAATCAAATATTCGCCTTTTGAAAGAAAACAAAGATCTACGAAACGAAAACGAAGAACTGAAACAAGACTTTAAAAGACTAAGGGAAAGTGTACACAAATGTGAAACGCTATGCAAAACAGAAACTGGTAAATATCTTTCAGAACGAACCGTTGGTGATAGGGAGACATTTTCTGAACCTTCGACGATTCCCAAGGGATTTAACAACGATGACGAGACGCTTAGTAGAAGAATTGAACCAGTTCCGAGAATTAGTAAGTTCAAAATCTTAAAAACAAGGATATTGGGAGCTAAGTCTAGGCCTAATGCTTGTATGCTGATTATATCTCTGAGGAAAGACCTTAGTTTGATGCATGTTAATTTTATCGTTTTAGTTCCCCAAGATACACATACAGTATCTGCCGTGGCATTCTACAGTTACCTATCAAAACCAACTGCTCCAAATTTACCAGCGCACCATCTCATTGTTTATGACGTCTTGCATATAAATAGAGGCAATGGATACAACAAGAGCGATGGAATATTCATTACACCAGTTTCTGGCATCTATGCTTTTCACTTTTCCTTATGCGTAATTGAAGGTGAAAATTTTCCATGGGCCAGTCTAGAGGTTGCTGTAAATGGCCAAGCTATAGGGTCTACTTATGAAGAAGGTCTAAATACAGGTCAACCTGGCGGATACCATTGTAGTAGCAATTTAGTTATTTCAGACGTGAATTCTGGTGACCATGTTTTTATAAGAACACAGGCAGCTACTCGAGGAGTTATAATCAGCAATACAAATGGAAGAACATCGTTTTCTGGTTGGTTATTGTACAGATAATCATATAATAAATATTGGCAATTTTTTTTTCTTTTGTAAATCTTTTGTAAATGCCTACCGTCAATTTCACTGTGATCTTTATACGTGCATTATAAGAATCTATCATCGAATCCAGGTTACAATGTAACATACGCATTGTGAGCATGATGAACGAGATAAATAAAAGCATTTATTTTGAGGACTAGGAATTTTTTTTTTTTTTTTTTTTTTTTTTTTTGCAAAACTAAATCATGATTTAAGTTAGATTTGATATCACTTTAAAACATGCTTTGGATAATTCTGAAATGTAAAAGGAAGGATTTGCAATCTATTGCTATAATTAAGAGAAATTGTATCTGCATTACTTGCTATGATAATGAAGTGCGTTTATTTCTAAAATTTATTTATAATGTTGACTTTACAATGCAAGATTTAGGCTAATGATGATGCTTTATGCAGTTGGACCATATTACCGTAAATCGAAATAATCTGTAATTCAAAATGCGGCATTATATTCATGGAAAAGACATATGGATCTATCGAACAATATTCAAGATCAAAAGCCCATAAAACAATACAAAACAGGAGTAGAGCAAACAAGTACCTCCAAAACATCAGAAGTGGGATGAGGGGTCATGGAGGAGTGAGCATACCCTGCCGACCGATTACACCTGCCCTTTGCTCCTTGTAATGATCGAGAAATAACGGGAAAATCCGTCATCAATTCAACGTATAAATACATGTAATGGGCAAACAATTAGTAAGAAAAACGTCAGTCAGACTCAATGATAAATTGTATTTGTTGACAAGGTCATTGTATCGACCATAGAGCTTACAGAACGATGACTTTAAACAAAATTGCTGATATTCTTGTTTCATCAACTTGTTTGTCAATAATTTACATCGTTTTAGAAATTGTTCATACGTAGAGCATGCTCTTGGGTATCGACTAAACTGAGAGATATAAACTCCGTATGAAGGTGATGAAGGGAAGTTGACAATAGAAAAGTTTAAGTCATCACATTTATCATAGAGCTTTGTTGTTAGACTACCATTAACGAATTTTCAAGTAAAATATCCAAATATTAAACAGATGTGTCAGACTCTGTTGTGGTATCTTTTATCTCAAGCTCATCAGGATATATCGTATCAACATTTGAATAGAAGTTACCATTATATATTGACATTACGTCGTCGATATTATACATATATCACATGGCTTCAAAAGTGACATACCAGAATATTTGCCCCGAGGTGACAGGAAAGCCCTGGAGTATTATGTCACCCGATGCCGAAAGCCCTGGAGTGTTATGTCACCCGATGCCGAAGGCAGAGGGTGACATAACACTCCAGGGCTTTCCTGTCACCGAAGGGCAAATATTCTGGTATAGTCGCCCGAGAAGTCGTGTGGTATATGTTATATGACATTTTAAATGTTGGAAAAAAATTAAATTATTTAAAATCGTTGAAATATACACAAATAATCCGAAAATGCTTTCTTGACGTTAAGAGTAACGTTCCGTTGTTTACATTTGCTTAGCAACCGACGTCATAAAATCTCGAACTCGAGCTAAAATGCGCAACGTAAAAACATGTGAACGTGATCGAGAGGGTGACATAACTGTTTCCGGCGTGACATAACTTTTTCCGGTGTGACGCTGCATTTTTTAGGGTTTATAGCGAAACTTATTACATTTGTTATATAATAATAGGAAAACTTATTCAAAAATGTTATATATATAATTGTCGGCTTTATGTTAAATGCCATAGCAAGTGTGTTCTTCTTTTCACGCATAAGATTTTGCACAAATTCTGCTACATATGAATACAAAATAGGTCTGCTAATAACGGGGCGTAATTGGTACCCATGGGAATTCCAAAGATAGTTGGAAGACCTGGTCACCAAAAACTACATAAATATTGTCAATCAGAAACTCCAGCATCTTTTTTATATCGACTTCAGAGTGCTTGTGTGTACAATCAGAATGTTTGAACAAAATAATTTTGCAAATGACCTATGACAAGATAAGTAGATTTACGAGTTTCAATTTTATTTAAAAGCAGCTGTCGATAATATCGAAAAGCCTAATTGATTAATTTCATTTCTGTTACGCTGGCATGACCTATGCATTTGTGCATATTCATTTTCTTATATAATTTATAATTGATCTCAAAATAACACGTAAATTCATTGTGGAAGTTTTTAAGACAAGAAAGTTTCGTACATGAAGTTGTATGTAACTATTAAACATAAAAATGAATTATTGAATACTTGTAAAAGTATTTACTTTTGGCTACACATTTTTCTGACCGCCTATTTATTACTATTCAAAAAAATTTCTTACAGCAATAGAATTTTGAGGAAAAATTACTTTGACAACCATGACAGTTACATGTATTGAAATCAAAACCATAAGAAGAATTTTATATCAATGTTTTCTACTATTTTAGAAATTTAGATTAACCTGGAACTAGGAGAGAGCATTTTAAATAAGAAATAATATTCTTTATATCATGGGATCACCATTTAAAAATATCAACAAATGAGCATCAAATATAATCTGCTTGTGTAACAATGCATTTTCTTAATAATGAAATCAGATTTAACTACATGAATTAAACTGGAAAAATATTTTTAGTACATACGGCAGCGTTTTGGATAAAATCAACAACTATTATTCTGAAAAATATATCTTGGGTTAGTCAATTTGTAAATAAAACAAAAACTAGAGGTACATGTAATGTGAGCAATGGGGTCACTAAAAATACACCCCTGCCTTTTCAACCTTGAGCTGATTTTCGATACTTGCGAACCGAAATAAATGCCAGAATCAAAATTTATTAATAGCACATTATACTTTTTGTACTCACCAATATCGCTAAACGGAAAATCACTCCACATCTCGTTATAGGGTGCGCAAGGCGATGAAATGCGTGAAACGAAGAAAATTTCCACATTGACATTTCATTCGGTTCACAAGTACCTAAAAGCAACTCGAGAATGCCGCCTCCTGTTGGGAATTGCTAGTTTTCATAATGACGCTGACTGACGTTTTCCTGGCATATAAAAAATATATAAAAAAAAAACTGTTTTTAAAAAGTAAGCCTGGAAAACCAAAAAAAAAAAAAATCAGACTATGGCTTGAAAATCTCGTTTAATTCCATTCAGTGGTAAAAGAGAAGTTGCACATAAGGGATGGGTACATTTACCCCAAAGCGTAACAGACGGACGAACTGATGTACAGGCAGACTCACATTCCGATCACTATATATCCTCCCACTTTTCAAGCAAGGGGTATAATGAGACAATAACTGCTTGAGGAATAACGTCTTCTGATGATAATTAAAAAACAAGGACAGACTTCTAGATCTAGTCTACGGTTAAAGGAGCTTTATAAATTGAAAAGAAATCAACCTTCCTTCCTCTATATAACTTGCAAAGTTCATAAGGTCAATTTTTGTACAGTACAGATAATCTATGTTGGAATACATAGGCGATACAGATTTTGTTGATCTCTACCAAACAACGATGTATCGCCTAACAGCAACAACTTTGTTTCATATATAGTATGGACTATATGATATATAATATGGACTATAATGGTTGGAGAATCTTTAAGAAACGTATGAATTTTCTAAAAAAGTGAAAGATTGCTAAAGATTAAAATTTAAGGCTGTTTGGAAAGACTAAAAACTTAAATAAATAGTGAATATTAACCCTTGAAACACATTCTAAGGGAAAATGTTCAAGACAGTAATATATTTTATATAGAATACTACAGTGTAGTAGGTCAGTGAACTGGTTGAAATGGTTAAAATGTATGTACTACTTATGTGATAAAATATGAACTACCCGTAACTGTGTATTAAAATGAGCTCATTACACAAAAATAAACACTGTTTTAAAGCAAAGGGTTCCTTTCTTACTCATAAAAAAACTTTAACAATACTGACGATTGAATTGTGTTGTTGTATTTAACAGAAATACAGCTTCTCTTCATTAGAGGAGTCTGCAAAAAATCCCTCTCTTTCAATTGCCTGAAAATAATCTCACATGCTTTAAATTTGACCTAAGTAGTTTTAAAACTTAACAATTTGTAATTTTAAAAAAAAAGGTCGAGGTTATTTCTTAATTTCAAATGTAAATTTCGTTTTCCTTGATCCTTTCTCAGTGTGTCATTTTACTTTGAAGCAGGTTTTCAAGATACGTACATGTACCACAAATTAATCTTCTTGAGTCATACTTTTATCAATAGTTCTTTCAATGGAAATGTTATTCAGATATTTTTATTGTGTAAAATTCTAAAATATTCTCCTGAGAATATCAACAGAAACTTTACATTAAGTAAACTTTTCACATTTCGAAAACTTATCAAAAATATATTGAGCTGTGAAGTTGCTTTTTTGCATTTTTCACCAAATTATGTGACAAACATTTTAAGCTTGTTTACTAAACAAATGTTACTTCTTAAATAAGAGAGGTACAAATTAACGCAGTTAGAAGAAAAAGTTTGTGTTATTTATCCTTAAAAATTATTTCTTATACATTCAACCCTCTTCTTTTGCAATACTTTGTACTGCATAATGGCAGTCTGTTATCTAAGGTTACGTAAAAGTTTATCTAAATATTTGCATATATAACAGAATCAAAGTGTAGAATTTTGCTATCATTCGTCACTTGTTCACAAGAAATTTGCAAAGAATATGTTAACAATTATAAAGAGAATCTTATTGTTAACAATCCTGATAGCTTTCGTCAGAGGATTTGATGATATAACGTGGAAAGAAGACATCGAGAAACGTCTGTCATTGTTGGAAGAATCAAATATTCGCCTTTTGAAAGAAAACGAAGATCTACGACACGAAAACGGACAACTGAAATAAGACTTAAACGAACTAAGAGAAAGAGTAGGCAGATGTGTAACGTTTTGCAACACAGAAACTGGTAAAGACCCACCAGAACGCACTATAGGGGATAGGGAGACTGTTTCCGAACGATCTACGATTTCTGAGGGATTTAACAACCATGAAGAGATGCCTAGTAGAAGAAATCAACCAGTTCGGAGAATTAGTAAGTTCAAAATCTTACAACTAGGAAAATGAATTTCTTTCAAAAGATAAAAAGGTGAGATAGTAAATAATTGCTAGCGCTCAGTCAGGACTATATACGTACTTACAATTTATGGCTCAAACCTCTGGAAGCTTGCGACAAGCGTCTTTTTTATTTTTGACATTCACAAAAATCCAATAAAGTTGCGACTTTAAATTCTACCTGTCCGACTTTCACTGTCGATGTCCAACTTTATCAGTCTTTGCTTTTCAGTGTTTGGTTTTGATTTATAGCATAAGAAAGCTTTTAAACAATGAAAATTAAGTTTAGAAAGAGGGTAAAAACATCATTTTAGGTGACACAAACACTTCCGGTTGTGTGTTACGAGTTTGGAGCGTTTACCGAAGGTCCGAAAAACTGATCGACTTTAATTTGCTGTCTCTCCCCTACTGTACGTCTGATAGTAGATGTGTTCAATTGAATTACAATGTACTTTCTGTACACTTACCAGTATTTATTTTTATGTATTTCCATTTATTGTTTTCTCTGCGATAACTCTTTCGAAGTTAGTGGATTTTATTTCTTGATCGTTCTGCCGGCATGTAAATTTCGGCAGGCGATACGTCAGAAGCTGAGGAGGCCTAATGTGCAAGTAAATCTCAAGTGGCTGTCTAAGTGTTTGACGTCAGTGGGTTGGGACTATTGAAATGAACATGTTAGACCTTGTGTAATTTAAATCTATTGTTTTAATCTTTCAAATCTACTATTTTTAAAACAATATTATTTCAAAATGAAATAAAAAATATGAGCAATTATTGTCTAGTTAGTAGAGTATGCCAGGGACATCAACCATAGTTGTAAACGTGGGATAATTTATACATAAAGGTATTCGCCCATTGTTCAAATTATCCTACGTTTCCAACTATCTTTGATGCCCTGGCATACTCTATTAACAAGACAGTGATTCCTTAGCATAACCCATAAAATTTTATATTCTACTTATCATTCAAGCTCTTTTCGAGGCGACTGTGTTACTATAAGTATGTGTCAATTTCAGAGACTACAAGAAGTGACAAATTCATATCAACCCATTTTCTTTTAGTATAAAATTATTGTTAAAAAATAACATTAAGAACATGTCGAAAATTGTCCCCCTCTATTTGTTTTCAGGGCCCTAAATCAATTACCCTCTACCTCTGGGTCCATATGAAATTGTCTCCCATATTTCAACATAAACTTTTACGTAACTGTGCATGCTGGTCATATCCTTGAGAAAACACACCTTAACTTGATGAATTTCAATTGTATCGTTTAAGTTCCCCCAGACACGTATCCTGTATCTGCCGTGGCATTCTACGGATACTTGTCACAACCTACCGCTCCAAATTTACCAGCGCACCATCTCATGGTGTATGACGTCGTTCATATCAATAGAGGAAACGGATACAACAAGGGTGATGGGATTTTCATCGCACCCGTTACCGGTGTCTACGTCTTTCACTTCTCTGTATGTGTAAACCAAGATGCAAGTTATCCCTTTGCTAGTCTAGAAATTACCGTTAATGGTGTTGCTATTGGATCTACATATGAAGAGGGCTTTAATTATATGGGTGGATTTCATTGTAGTAGCTCTTTAGCTATTTCAGACGTGAATTCTGGAGACCATGTTTTCATCAGAACACATCAAGCAGCTCGAGGGGTCATTGTCAGTGATGTATATGGAAGAACGTCATTTTCTGGTTGGTTATTGTACAGATAATTATATTAAAATATTGGATTTAAAAAAAAATTTGCGTATCTTTTTGTCATTTGTTAATGCCTACTGTTAGCTTGACAGTTTAGGGGATAATCAAGATTTTAGATCTTTTTCAAAAGTTTAATTATTCACTATGATCGTATAGAATTTTGATTTTAATTCATGGAACGGCACCAGGATAGACCAACACTTTTGTAATAGCAATCTTTTGTAAGATTAATCAAGTTACTCAAGAAGACCTTAGAACTGGAATTCAAAAAAGATAAAAGAAAAGTCTGGTAATGAAATAACAAACAGGGGATTAAAAAGTCTGTTTTCCGGCCAACAGGTTATACAGTGCTCCGAGGGTGTTCATAGTCACGGCCATAAAATTACTTTTTATTGACTGTCTTACCAGTCCCTTGTCGCCTAGATACGCTAGGTGCATACACATGTCGGTCTGTCCATTGAAATATAAGTTCCAACATAGCACCTCCAATCTCCAGGTATACCTACATTTGTATTATTAATGGACCCAGTCCCCATCTCTGCACCACAAAAGCTCAAACCCTCAGCCCTTTGACTTACTTACTTCAAAGATTCCAATTTTATTGTTCTTGGTAAAGAATTTCAATAATTACTTTGAATTTCTGTTAAAATTTCATTACTAAGTGTCGATGGACTTCATTTGTTTATTGTAATAAATAAAGGAATTTACAGAATTATTACAACCCCGCTTGAAAAGCGGGAGGGTTATATAGTAATCGGTATGTCCGTCCATCCATCTGTTACGCTTTGGGGTACCCATCTCTTTTCCACAACTCTTTTCATTCCACTGAATGAAATTTGATGAAACTTTCATAGAATCTTTATAACATATTGCCATTATGCACCTCCTATTTTATACTTTTTGATCCAACACATATTTTTGGTTTCCCATAGCAAAACATGGACACTAGCTGTCATTGTATTAATATGGGAGGCGGG
Organism: Saccostrea cuccullata; assembly: GCF_032062105.1. Taxonomy (NCBI): domain Eukaryota; kingdom Metazoa; phylum Mollusca; class Bivalvia; order Ostreida; family Ostreidae; genus Saccostrea; species Saccostrea cuccullata. The sequence goes on from NW_026931886.1 coordinate 41,157, forward strand.
GGTATTAGGTAGTGAGCTTATTGCTCACAGTACTTCTAGTTGTTCTAGTTGTACCTACATCAAAATTCAATTTGCTCTTACAAGATAATAATAGTTCAAAAAAATGTCCGCCCTGAACCTTGTAGGTTTATAACAGTCGTCCTTATACGTATATGATAAGGCATATCTTTAAATCTAGACGAACATATTTTAAGCAACATGAACGATATAAAAATTTACATCTGTTGGGAGATCTGGGAACATAAATATTTAGTGCAAAGTTAAAACATAGATTTTAATCCAATTTAACATCAATCTAAAGCAAGTAATGCTTCATATTATAGGAAATCACTGCAATTTACTACTTTTAATGCAAGTGATTTTTTTGTATAACTTGCAATGGAAATGTAATGCATGATCCAAAATCTAGTATAATGCTGACATTACAACAGATTCCAAATAATATGGAAATTCAAAGTGAAGATTGTGAAATCATCTTTAAGAAACTATCTGTATACTTTTGTATACTGTAACACCAACTTACCCGTGACTAGCATGCCTTGCTTTAAAAGTTGATCGTACTCGGAGAAAGCCATAAACAACAATAAAATATCCATCCAAATATGAAACAGACGTGGTGATTTCAAGTTCATTTACAGAGACTCTTGGAAGCTGATTGGAGAAGAGAGGCAGCTAAAACTCCAACTTGCCTCCAGCTGATCAGAAAGGTTAAAAAGAAGTTTCAGAAACAAATATTCGTTCTCCTCCCAAGTCATACATATCTCTTGCGCGATCTTAGAATATTTTGAGTTGAGGTTTTATCTTTCAACTTAGGTCATTTATAATAGTTTTAAACATATCAATAAGTATTTTTTTTAAAAGGCCAGGTTATTTTTTAATTTTCAATCTTAATTTTTGTTTTCCTCTTCCTCAGTGTTTCATTTTACTTTGGAACATTTATTGAAACACGATTTCAAGGGGTTTCAACATTCTAGAAAAGTACGTTCTTTTTTAATCCTGCATAAAGTTAAATGGAAAATTAGTGAATTTTACACATTGGACTAAGATTACATCATTCAAAAAATACGTAAACAATTTTCCTCATCGTCTAATATTTACATTTCCAATGTCTTTGTCCGAGATATAAAATTACAAATTGTAAATGCACTTTATTTCCCCATCAATGTATTGGCGCGGTTCCAAAAAAAACACGTACAGGGCTGAACAAACAGCTAGACAGAAGCAGGGCTTGAAGCACGTGGATTGGCGGAATCAAAACATATAAATATAAGGATTAACTGTCTTATTTTTCAATTTTATGACGATGATCAATCGATTGATCACATCATGAAATCGAAAAATAAGACAGTTATTCCTTAAATAAGTATTACAAGATTATAGATCAACACATTTCCGTGAATAAAACATTTATTTTGTCGAAGTGTAAAGTTTCATTCAAGTTGATTAAATAGAACTAATGTTAACCAATTTTTAAAGCAGCATGTTTGTTTCCACGGATCACGGTTAACCAACATTGTAACGTCAAAAACAACGTCAAGAAATCTTCTCAAAATTACTCTGCGTTTTAATTTCATACACGGTTTTTAGCGTCTTTTTCATTCATAAAAAGGTACATGTGTGTTGTATTTGTATTATTTCATCATGTATATTATTAGTAACATTAAGTTTCTTGAACATTCCAGAGTGGTCAACATGTTCCGTCATTTTTTCTAGAACATTCTTGAACTTTATTCATGTCCAGAACTTTCCAGGAATATCATGTACTTACAACTTCTAGAATATTCTAGATTTATATTACTGTATAAATATCCTGTCAATTCGATGCATAGATATAGAATTGTCGTATAAGCATCATTGAGGTATTACTGGGATATAATTTCACTGGGACATTGTGTGCAGCAACGGACACTCTGATGTATGTATTTTTAGATTTTTGCTAAGTTTGTACTTAATGATTTGTATATTACTGTAAATAAATTATTGTTAAGTTTAAACTGTGTGATTGATCTTTGCTGGCATTTAGGGTTATTCTGACCCATAACAGAATTGGGGGCTCGTCCGGGATAAAGAATTTCTTGCACTTTTGCAGTTCATTGTCAGAATTTTGTTAATTAAATTGTTAAATTTGATTATAAGCCAGCAGAAATCAACATGGTGTTTTCGGTCACAGACTTTCTTAGTTCACCAAGTGTTCAGGTTTTTGATACGTTAAAAAAGGATGACTTGATCGCATTAGGTTTGCATTTTGGGTTAGATGTTAAATCCTCTCAGAGAAAGCAAGACATTAGAATTAAGGTTGCAAACAAACTAGTAGATGAAAACATCTTTGAAAAATACGATCTTCCAGAATATACAGTTAGATCAGAGTTAGGCTCTTATAAAATGGCAGACTATCAGTTTAAATTAGAGTTAGAGAAAATGCGATTAGAAAGAGAAAAATTAGAAAGAGAAGAGCGAGAAAGAGATAGAGAAAGAGAAAGAGAAGAACGAGAGCGTGAACGGAAATTTGAATTAGACAAATTAGAAAGACAAGAGCACTTTGAGTTAGAGAAATTAAGATTACAGCAGAAACCAGAACCCTCATTTGTCAAGAATGAATTTGATGCAGCAAAAAATATTAGGTTAGTTCCGAAATTTCAAGAAAAATCTGTAGACAAGTATTTTCCCCAATTCGAAAAAGTCGCAGAAAATCTTAAATGGCCACAACATGTTTGGTCAACAATGTTACAAAGTGTACTGGTTGGCAAAGCAGCTGAGGTATACTCTGCACTAGGGGTAGCTGAAAGTTCAGACTATGAGAAGGTCAAAGCAGCAATATTAAAAGCATATGAATTAGTACCTGAAGCGTATAGACAAAAGTTCAGAAAGTATAGAAAGTTTAATAATCAAACATTTGTTGAATTTTCACGAGAGAAAGAAGATTTATTCGATCACTGGTTTAGATCTAAGAAACTTGATAAAACTTTTGCTAATTTGCGCCAAGTCATCCTGGTAGAAGAGTTTAAGGAATGTGTTACTCAAGATTTGAAAACACATCTAGAAGATAAGAATGTTAAAACTCTTGAAGAGGCAGCAGTCATATCTGATACTTATGCTCTGTCTCATAAAAAGAATTTTGTATCAAGATCTCAGACTAGCAGTAATTCTACAAATTCAGACACATATAAAAAGAGTGGTTCAGGGTCTCAGTCTTTCACAAGTTCCCAGTCTCCATCCCAAGGTGGTTCTAAGTCCGGTCCAGGACGTTTTGAAGGATCTTCTGGAATAGGGTCGCTTCCTACTTGTAGTTATTGTAAGAAAAAATGTCATCTGATCAGTGAATGCTTTAAACTTAAGAGAAAAAATGACTTTGATAAAACTCAACCACATGCTTGTGCGGCAGATAGAGCAGATAGAGAAGCCTTAGTTTCGATTTGTTCTGACACTCCTGATGTCCAGGGTTCACAGTCCAGTTCTATTGATTCTATGGAGGATTATAAGCCCTTTATGTCTCAGGGATTTGTTTCACTCGGTGACTCTAGCGAAATAAAACCTGTCCAGATTTTGAGAGATACTGGTGCTGCACAGACGTTATTGTTAGAGGGCGTGCTTCCTTTGTCTGAGCAGACTTCTACTGGTGGGTCAGTTTTATTACAGGGTGTGGAGCTAGGCGTCATTGATGTTCCCCTGCATAGAATTAGTTTGAAGTCAGATTTAGTTACTGGACCTGTTATCGTAGGTGTTCGACCTACTCTTCCTGTTCCAGGCATTTCTTTGTTGCTAGGCAACGATTTAGCTGGTGGAAAAGTTGTACCAGATCCTATAGTTTGTGAGAAAATCACTCCAGATGTCATGTGCGATGATGAAGATGATGACATTTATCCAGCCTGTGCTGTTACTAGAGCGATGGCCAGAAGACGAGAAATGGAGGCAGACCATACTCAAGCCTTTGACGAGACGAATTCCTCTGTTGATATTGATTTGAATGACACTTTCTTATCTGACCTTGATGGCACTCAAACAAGCATGGAACCACACAATATCAAGAAGCAAGAGAAGAAAGAACTGTTACCAAAATTTGGTGGTGAGGATGATGAGTTGCATCCAATAGTTAGCCAAGGCAAGGACATCCTCAGCCGAGAACGTTTACTCTCTGAACAACATAAAGACCCAGATATCATTCAACTTAGTAAGAGGGCACTTCCACCAGAAGAGGCTACTAAAGTTGGAGAATGCTTCTATATGAAAGATGGCATCCTTATGCGAAAATGGCGACCACCTGACGCTTCTCCAGATGAAGTGTGGCGTGTTGTTCACCAGATAGTGGTCCCAGCTGCTTATCGTCGAGATGTAATGAGTTTAGCTCACGATACACCTATGGCTGGTCATTTAGGTATCAATAAGACTTATAATAGGATTTTGAGTCATTTTTATTGGCCTAAGCTAAGGAAGGATGTTTCTGAGTTTTGTAAGTCGTGTCATGTCTGTCAGATGGTAGGTAAACCGAATCAGAAGATACCATCGGCCCCTCTCCAACCAATTCCAGCTTTTGAAGAACCGTTTAGTCGAGTGTTGGTGGATTGTGTAGGACCTTTGCCTAGGACTAGATCTAGGAACCAGTATTTACTTACCATTATGTGTACATCCACTCGATTTCCTGAAGCCATACCTCTTAGGAATATAAAGGCAAAGAGCGTAGTTAAGGCCCTAACCAAGTTTTTCAGTTTTGTAGGAGCACCCAAGGCAATTCAGTCGGATCAAGGCTCAAATTTTATGTCGGGGTTGTTCCAGCAAGTCATGCATGAGTTGGGTATAAGGCAATATAGATCAACTGCTTATCATCCTGAGTCCCAGGGAGCGCTAGAACGTTTTCATCAAACCCTAAAAACAATGCTGAAGACCTATTGTTACCAGTATGAGAAAGACAGACTGGGATGAAGGGGTTCATCTTGTACTATTTGCTGCACGAGAGGCAGTCCAGGAGTCTCTTGGGTTCAGTCCTTTTGAATTGGGGTTTGGTCATACAGTTAGGGGTCCTTTGAAATTGTTGAAGGAAAAGTGGCTGACTGAGACTAGTGATCTTAATCTTTTAGATTATGTGTCTGATTTCAAAGAAAAACTTTACAATGCTTGTAAATTAGCACAAGAAAATTTGAAGAGTTCTCAGATGAAAATGAAAATGTGGTATGACAAAGATGCCAGAAATAGGGTGTTTAAGCCAGGTGATAAGGTTCTTGTATTTTTACCTATTCCTGGTCATCCTTTACAGGCCAGATTTTATGGCCCTTATGAAATTGAAAGCAAGATCAGTGATGTAAACTATGGAGTTAAGACACCAGGTCGACGTAAAGAGAAACGGGTTTGTCACATTAACATGTTAAAAGAGTATTTTGAAAGGTGTGACCGAAATTCTGTAAAACCAGTTTCCACTTTAGCCAATGCTAAGACTGTTCAAAATTGTATTGAAAGTGATACGAGTGTAGAAATGAATGAGAAAGATTGTAATCAGAGTGTCCGTTTGAAAAACTCAGAAGTTTTGGCTAATTTGGATGCTAAACTTGGACATTTGAACATTCACCAAAAAGAACAAGTTAAAAACTTGACGAGTGAGTATCATCAAATCTTTTCGGATGTTCCAAAGAAAACTAATGCAGCTTGTCATGATGTTATAGTTGGCGACGCTCTGCCTATCAAACAACATCCGTACCGTCTCAATCCAATAAAATTGCAGTACCTAAGAAGGGAAGTGCAGTACATGTTGGACAATGACATTGTTGAACCTAGTAAAAGTGATTGGAGCTCACCGTGTATTCTTGTACCAAAACAGGACGGTTCGTACCGATTATGTACAGACTTTAGAAAGGTGAATTCTGTTACCAAAACTGATTCATATCCAATACCTAGAATTGATGACTGTATTGACAGCATTGGAAACGCCAAATTTGTCAGTAAATTTGACCTGTTGAAAGGCTACTGGCAAGTGCCGTTAACAGAAAGAGCAAAAGAAATATCTGCTTTTGCTACACCAGATGGACTTTATCAGTATAAAGTAATGCCTTTTGGCATGAAAAACGCACCGGCTACATTCCAAAGGATGATTCACTCCCTTCTTCAAGACCTTGAGGGATGCGAGGCCTACATTGATGATGTCGTCATATACAGCGACACATGGGACGAACATCTCCGAATCATGCGTGCTTTATTTGACATTTTAGCTAAAGCAAACTTAACTGTGAACCTTGAGAAGAGCGAATTTTGTCATGCCTATGTAGAGTATTTAGGTCATAAAGTAGGTCAAGGTTATGTTACACCCATTATGGCTAAAGTGGAAGCTATTGCAAAGTTCCCGATTCCTACAAACAAGAAAGAGTTAATGAGGTTTTTGGGCATGGCTGGGTTTTACAGAAAATTTTGTCCAAATTTTTCCTCAGTAGTTAGTCCACTTACAAATCTTTTGCAGAAGAGGGTTAAGTTTGAATGGACAAAGGACTGTGAAAAATCCTTTCATAAAATCAAATCTGTCCTTATGAGCAACCCAGTTCTGTCAACTCCAGATTTTTCTAAGCAATTTAAGCTTACTGTTGATGCTAGTGATGTTGGAATCGGGGCAGCTTTGTTTCAAGAACATAGTGATAAGGTAGATAGAGTTGTTTCTTATTTTTCAAAGAAACTTACAAAATGTCAACAAAAGTATTCCACCATTGAAAAGGAATGCCTTGGTTTGTTGTTAGCCTTACAGCATTTTGATGTTTATCTGAATGTTACTTTGCATCCAATTCTTGTATATACGGATCACAACCCCCTGACATTTTTGCATAAATTGTCAAACAAAAATCAAAGACTGATTAGATGGAGTTTGTTGTTACAAGAATACAACATAACTATTAAGCATATCAAAGGCAAAGACAATGTTATTGCAGATGCCTTGTCCAGAGTATCGTGAACATATATGATTTTGTATTAATGTACATATATTTCATTTTAACAATATAAGTTTTCATTGACATTCAAACTTTTTAAGGGGGGAGGTGTTGTGAGGTGTGTTGTATTTGTATTATTTCATCATGTATATTATTAGTAACATTAAGTTTCTTGAACATTCCAGAGTGGTCAACATGTTCCGTCATTTTTTCTAGAACATTCTTGAACTTTATTCATGTCCAGAACTTTCCAGGAATATCATGTACTTACAACTTCTAGAATATTCTAGATTTATATTACTGTATAAATATCCTGTCAATTCGATGCATAGATATAGAATTGTCGTATAAGCATCATTGAGGTATTACTGGGATATAATTTCACTGGGACATTGTGTGCAGCAACGGACACTCTGATGTATGTATTTTTAGATTTTTGCTAAGTTTGTACTTAATGATTTGTATATTACTGTAAATAAATTATTGTTAAGTTTAAACTGTGTGATTGATCTTTGCTGGCATTTAGGGTTATTCTGACCCATAACATATCCATGACTCTTAACACCTAGTTTGCTAACAATTGTGCAAAAAGCTTGAACTAGATTGTCAGTGATTCATATTCTTTAAAGCGTAACTCTATTTGTTCCGCATCATGTTCAAATACGTTCCTAACTCTTTGACAAGATTCTTTTTTCTATAACCTGTTTCTTTACAGACCATCCATCGTCCGATTCAAACTCGCTACCACTCAAAATTTTTTTTCAAATTTTATAGAAATACACAGCTTATTTTTCATACATTTCCTGGTTTAAACAGAATTTTTAAGTTTGTTAAAGAAGTTTCCCGAATGCAAAGCAAAATATTATTGCTACTCGCTGCTCTGTGACGACCTCCAACGTCATGCTTTTTTGTCTTTTTTAATCAAGTTCATATGTATTTAGAAACTGATATCTTTTAAACGGAGCGATATATTACATTACCTGATAGCATTTTAATTAATACAGCAATACTTAATTTAAACATCTAAATTTTATTTCGATTCAGATTGCAAAGATATTTGATATCAATAGGTTTTCAAACACATTCAACATTTCCCTTTTACAAGGCAATCAATTCTGTATAATCCTGTCCGTTATTTGTATTGTGGGGAGACCTGATAACCCGTACAAATCCTGAATAACACAAAAATCGTTACGATTGTTTTTAAATGTTCAAAACAGTCGGAAAAATCGCGATGCTACTCTGTTTCTGGCTTATCGTAGTTATCCCGTAGTGTAGGCCTATCATCATCGTGTAACAACCGTGTAGACTTTCGTGTTTCCGATCCGAAATAGGGTTTCCGATCCGAAATCTACTAGCATGTCCATTGTAATTTGAAACAAGATATTCTATTTTTCTACCAGCTTTAAGGATACTTGTACTTGTTTAATTTTCTTTCCTTTTCACCAAAAATTATGTTTCTGAGAAAATTTTGATTGACTAACACATATAATTTAAGTTTTTAATGTTATTATTTAGGGTTACCATGAAATATTTTCTTTGGATATCTAAAGTCAGTTCCTGTAACTGGTTCTATCAGTTTATCATTACTTCAGTTATGTTTTTTTCTTTCCTGTACGATAGGGTCATATTTTATAGCTTAAATACTTTCTGATTTCATCATTTTTACTAAATTATCAAAGGTTAGACTTCAAAGTAAAAAAAGGGAATACTTTAAACAATGACACGTTTAATTCTCCATTTATAATAACTAATTACATAGTAAACTCCGACTTCAAATTATAAAAAAAAATCATATATTTATGAATACCACCAATAGGGCTGAATAACTTCAAACACTTACCAAAAATTAAAGCCGGCTTCCTTAATTCATGACAATGTTAATGTTAGTATAACAAATCATTAAAACAATTGAAGCATTTTGAAATAGTTTTTTTTTATTTGTATTTTTACAGAGATTGCCTATATATTGATATATTGTCATTTTGACTTCGGTCAATAGAAGTAAACACATGAAAGTGGAAATCTTGACCTATCTTCTGAATGGTCAATGTTAGATAAACTCCAAACTTCTGTACATGTAAGTCAATTGACATTTCGATAACCTACGTTAGACGAT